>NW_027187037.1:9463-45809 GCF_028583685.1 Petaurus breviceps papuanus | reverse complement strand
GAGAGAGAGAGAGAGAGAGAGAGAGAGAGAGAGAGAGAGAGAGAGGACAAGAATGTGGGAGAAATGAGAGACCCAAGGAAGGAAAAATACCAAGTAACATTTCGTTAAGGTGCTCATGATTCTAGAACTATGCAACCTAATTGGTTTGAAACTGTTTACCTGAGAGAGAACAAAAAGAAAGACATTTTTTTTGTATTGGAAGTAACATGATTAATTTTTTTTTTTGCTTCAAGGAGAGATACTTGAAAGGAACACTGTTTGCTCCAAACAGTTCTATCTTTTGTAAATGTTGCTGTTGTTGTCGTTGTTGTTCATTGTTTACTATTTGCACTATGATGGTGTGTGACCTGTCTAATCCTTATTTAACAAGTATTTTCGGGGGGGGAGGTGGAGAGCTGCACTTAATGTGAGCTATAGAGGAACCCTAGCGCACACAAAATAGCTATTTTTATTATTATAATTATAATTATTGTTATTATTATTTTGTACCTTACAAACGAATAGACACGTACACCAAAGACATTTGTGTGAGCCTTTAGACAGTCTGTTTGTGATGGTGATAGGGCAGGGAGGCCAGCGGGGGCCAGTGCAGACCAAGACCTTCCGCCTCGGCCCGGCCTCTTCACGGCACAGCCAGGAAACGGGAGACGCTGCTTGCTGGACGTGCAGTAGTTGTACACTGTTGGAAATCAGATTCATGAGACAGTAGATGTGTGTGCACACACGCCTGTCCGTCTGTGTGTGCAAGTAATATGCACTCACATGTGTGTGCATGCACAACACACACAAACATCCATGCACAACTATGTATACATGCCCCGTGCGTATGGACATGTGTGTGTACCTACATTGTATCATGTCCACATATATTTTCAGAACTTCAGGCTGTCATTTTTAATGTTCCTAAAATAATGAATGTTTGTGTGCAAAACACAGTATTTTTAAAGAGGGTGTGATTTTATTTTTGCTTTCTCTTTGGATTGTGCGAGGATCCATTGAACATCTGGACTGAACCTGAGCTCAAAATGCCAGTGACTCTTCCCTAAGGCCCTCTCTAAAGTCATATGGGATCCCGCGCCTCCTCTTGGCTCCTCTTTCCCTCAGCTGACCCCCACCTATCAACCCCTACAGGTGAAAATGGGGAAGCTTGAATAGCTCCAATCCTTGGGCAATGGCAGCTTTCAATTACAAATATGCCATCAGAGACTTGCTGTGAGGGTGCTGGCTCTCTGGAAACAACTGGGCTTTTAGCAACCTGTGAGCAAATGATCAATCACTGGTGTTGGTGAAAGGATTCTTAGAGAATTTTCTCTTGGTCAAGCTGTCCAAAATGTCAGGGTAAGAAGAGAAATTAGTTAGTTGGAGAAAGTGAGGAAAGGGGACAAGGGTTTAACCCCTTAATTTTCTATTTGTATCTTCAGCCAAAACTCTATGTATGTGTGAGTGTGAGTGTGTGTGTGCCTGTGTTTCTTTGTATTAACTGAGATGCAAAAACAAAAAAAAAAGAAAAAAAATATTTTGTTTTATAAATATCAAAGTCCATGATTATAGCTAAGTTTCTTTAATTTATTCCACAGTATTTAGCTTGCCTCGTACCGCTATGGATTATTCATGTATGTGCTTTTTTTATACAGATATATTTTTTTTTACAGACTTGTTTGCATCTTGCAAAAAGAAAAAAATTCTTCAGACAATTTGCTAATAATTGGGTAAAAGTTAAATTCATCACTAAAATGTTTTGTAAACTATTAAGGCTTTCCAAACCTAGTCAATCTGTAGGATTCTGTGTATGTGCAACACACATACATATGTGTATATATTCCTATGCATATATATATGCATCGTACATGTATGTAGGTTGTGTACTCATACACATGGACACACACACACACACACACACACACACACTGGGTTATCACATACCAATGGGGAAGGAGCAAAACCCTAGCAAACACAGAGCAGCTATCTTTGCAGAGTCTATGTGGTGACTAAACCCTCACCTTTGTTGGTGAGGAAGGGAAGGTGGTATTGTGCCTGTGTGGGAGAATGGCCACTGGCTAACAAAAAACGAGAGGCTTAGAAACAGGCAGGATTTCCTCATTCTTCTTTGTTAGGGCATCTCTACCAGGTCAAGGTTCAGGAGGAGAGAGGGCAAGAGTTAATGTCATCGCTAATGTTCCAAATGTTCTTAAAATTCTATTGAAGAGTTTGGGATCAGCCTTGACTATGGTGGTGGAGGGGGCATTAAAATTAGGCAAGAGGATGTCTGTCCCATTTCATCCTAGAAAAGAATTAGAGGTGTTCCAGAATAAGAAATTAGGCAAGGTTGAGGACTCTGTCCTTCATGAGGGATCAAATGGAGAAAAGAGGAGGGGGAAAATGGCAACTGGTATGTAACTGATTTGTGTTTCTAAAGTGAAAAGCTCATCCCTCAATTAGACTAAAGACAAACCACAAAATTATAAGATGGGGGGGGTGTTTAGATAATATAACAGGAAGCAAAGAGAGATGAAAACCCTATTTGATCTGAAAACCCAGCAACAGGAAACACATGTATTTCTGGAATGACAATGTAAGCGCACACACACACACACACATACACGCACACAGATCTGAATTTGGTTAAATTTGATTGGCATGCCCGCAGGCTAATTGGAATTAGGCATCTTTATCATCTTTGAGATATTTGGGGGGAATGTGTGAGATTCTATGCTTGGGCTAACTTTTTCAGAAAGCCAGTTTCCAAGGATGAGTCCATTTTGTTTTGTGTAGCTTGGTTCCTTCTGCACTTGGTTTTCTTGAAGCTGTCTTCTTTATTGTCCTTAAGACCCTTTGTTTATGAGTAGATCACATACACACATGTGTGTATTTTTGTATGTGTATATACATATATGCATGAGTACACATATATATTCTCATGTGTATATATGGGTATGTGTACTCAAATGGCTTTATATATGTTATACACATACATCTATCTATTGGTATAGTTTACCTTTCTCACAGAGAACTAAAATGTGTAGGAACCCAATGAAATCATTCCAATGCCTTGAGAAATCTTGTGCATCTGATGCCTGTTTAAGAAAACAGGAAGACATTTGGTGGTGGTGGGGGGTGTATCTTGGCTCTTTTTCCTGAGCCCTGTTAGAAATACAGTCAAGCCTTTCCGGGCACTGACCCTAGATTGCTTTGTATGTAAAGAACAGCTTTCTGGATGTCCATTTGGGATTGGCTTCCATACTCCCTTCTCCAAATTCTCACCTCCTTTGGTGCAATGGAAGGGCACTGAATCTTGTGATTCAGTTCACGTCTTGCCTGTCCTCTTGCTACCTGTGTGACTTTGAGCTAGTCATTTTATTTCTCCACTGGTTCAGTTTACCCATCTGTAAAATGAGGTTGGAGCCTCTGCAGTTGGAGCCTCTAAATCTGTGTGAGATTTCTGATCCTAAGGAAGGTACAAGCTGGAGTCTCTGCCTCCTCTGAGCTTCCAATTTGTACCAAACATGGATTCCAATCATCCAGCTCCGTGTAAACGCCTCCCTCCCTGTGGGCCTTCTGGCACCCTTCCTCTTTGATGTCAAAAAAATGAGTCACCCCCAAAACCTACACATAGAATGAAAACTTGGAGATGTGGGCAGGAGGGCCGGGGGAGGGAGTTGTATGGGCTTAAATTAAACCCTGCATCTTAGAGGAGCTGTTGTGTAGGTCAAAGAAAATGAATGGTTAGAAGTCCCCATCTCCATGGGCAGAAACAAAGCCCACTTGGGCTATATTTGCTCACTCTTTCTTTTGGATTTCAAGTGAATATTTTCTTTTCTGGATTCATCCCCTCCCTCATTTCTCCCCTCTATTTAAATGCTCAGAAAATAAGATATTGACAATGGTTTAACTGTTTTTCTTTACAAAAGAAACGTCATCTGAAAGCCAAGATATCCTAAAGCCAGTTTGGCTTAAACATGCTTGTGCTCTGTGGTTACTGTTATTTTATTTTGTCTGTTTGTTTGGTTTGGGGGCCTGGGCATCCCCCAAGCAGTGCTTTAACTAATTAAAAGTTGTTAATTTATATGAGTGCATTTCAACTATGTCAATGGTTTCTGAATATTTATTGTATAGAAGGACTGGTAATTTTTTTTTATTTACAATATGTTTAAAGAGATAACAGTTTGATATGTTTTCATCTGTTTATTGTAGAAGTTATTTATTTTCATGGCATTCCATCTGATGTTCGGATATTTGGAAGACATGTGATCTCTACTTTGTACAGTTAGGGGACAATATTCATCAGCTCCTGATAGCTTCTTTGCCTTATGTTAAATAAAAAAGACCTGTTTGGCCTTTATTGTTTATTCGTATTTCTATCTTAACTCTTATAATTGGTTTCCCATGAGTATTGGGACATGTAATCAGAGGCATTGTAGCCTGGGTAATAAGTTACTTCTTGGTAAGGGGTTGGGGTGGAGAGGAAAGGTAGAGAGAGACAATGCAGATTATGAATGAGAAAGAATGAAAGGATGCAAAGGAGGGGGAGTATATGCTGAAGAATGAGAGCAAATGAGAATCATAAATCAAGAATTAAGAAAAAAGGTTGGAAGAACAAGGGAAATGGAATCAAAGGAAAGAAAGAAAGCAATGAATAAGAGTATGAGAGAAAACCAAATGGACAATGGTGGGGAGACAGACAGAGAGATGGATGGACAAGAGGGTACCTGATACATACCATCTACAATGAGTGCTCTGCAGAACCAGCAAGCACTGGAGGACTGGAGAATATGCTAAATCAGTGTTAGCTGCAATTTGCTTTTATTTGATTTTTTGGTCTTGCCCTTTTTCCACAACAATAGGAACAGCACAAATGAGTTACATGATTATTTAACAAAAGATATTTCCCTGAGCAGAAGTGTTTGACCCTTTATACAAGTGGTTGAATGGAAAATTAAGAATGTAAAATGTAGCAATAAGACTGAAGGGTATCCAGCCCCACATTAGGCCAAAGGAGGCAGAAATGACTCCTCCAGGCTCCTTGAAGGAAGGCTGACCCAAATATAACAAGTTCAGGGAAAAGTTGGGATCTTCTAGACCAGGAGGAATTATGAATCCTCAGAATCTTCCATGGAGAACACCATTCTCTGCCTCATTGTTCTTCACATGGAGGTGATCTGAGCTGAAGAAATAAACCTCTTTTGGTCTCTATTGATCCACCCAGATAAATCTTTTCTTAAGATGCTCACTGGTCATTGGAAAGAAGTGTGGCCTCCAAGCTGGGAACCTGGCCATATTGCAGTGTCTGGTCCTTCCTAGAAGATGATGGTGCTGTCCTGGTACCCTGGGTTCCCTCTTTTCTGTTCCTGCATTTGACCTGTAGCACACACCTGGCAGAGGGCTGCCTAGCTACAATCTGGGCCAGGGGCTCAGAGCAAAAACCCAATAGCCACCAGGGATTGAATGTGCGACCCAAGATTTAAACAAAAATATTAGAACCAACTGAGCTGATCCAGAATTCACATTGAACAAGAGCCTGACCAATTCACTGAATGATTCAGTTCTTCACCAAATCCCCTTTTTCCCATATTCTCCTGCCCTTCACTGTTTCCCTCCCCATCCCTCCATCTTAATCTTCATCCTCCTTCCAGTCTCTTAAACCCAACTCCAGACTCTTCCCTCTTTTCCAATCCTTGATGTAAGAGTTAAGCAGATTAACTGGGAACTGTCCTCAACCCTTCATGCTCACACTCCCTCTTCTCCCTCCAACCTTTGCACTGTTGTGTATCTTAACACCATCTACCTTCTGAGAGAGCACAATTTAGATTTGGGTTTAGACTTGGATTCATTGATAGTTTGTGTTATCTAACTATGTCTCTGCTGCTGCCTAGCAATCTGGTCATTTTGTTTTGATTAACTTTCTAACATACTCTCTGCAGGGGCTGTGTTTTTGACCCTCTCTTCTCTCTTCAAGTCCTCAAAGCCTCTCCCACCTCCCTCCCCTATTAGCAGATGACCTTGCCTTCTGTTTGGCTTATAAAATCTGTCTCCTGCTGCAACTTTCCTTTTCTCACCAACTGCACATTCCAGAACTCCTCTAGGGACCCATCTCTCTCCCCGGGATAGCTAATCCACTGAGTGTTGAAAATCTGCCCTGGACTTGATATGTTCTGAGTGACCAGAGAGCAATAAAACCCAAGAAAGCCACTAGCCCTAAACCATCCCCCCACGTGGCGACTGTTCCATGCTCCCTTGCTTTCTGCCTCTTCCTTGAAAATCAAAGCAATGCCTTCATCATCACATCTGAAAACTGAGCTCCCCCCTTTGTGACTCCTCAGACAAAGATGCCTCTTGCTGGCCTCTCCTCCCTGAATGTCTTGGCTCTTCCTACTAGGTGTTCATTGAGGTGCAGGGACTGTCTCACTTTGGGATTTCCATCCACAGCCCTTTAAATGTTTCCTGGAATAAGAAGACATTGAATGAAAACTTTCCATTTATTCATTCATTGTCAGTCAGTCAATCAGTTTTAAAAAAAATGAAATCTATGAAAGAAAAAAAAACAGAAATTTGAGTCAGAATCTAGCCCAGTTACCTTCATGCATCTAGCCAACTCGGCTTCTCTTTCTTTGCATTGGAATAGATGGCTTCTCCCACATGATTGTCTAGTTATGGAGGAGCCCTGGGGCAGCAGAGTGGAAAGTTAGTGATGCCCAAATAAATATGGAGTCAAGGGAACTAGGCTCAAGTGCTGAGTCTGTCCTATACTGCTTGTGTGACTCAGAGGTCCTCAGTTTTCTTCTCTGCAAAATAAAGGTGTTGGACCCCGCCATTTCAAAAGGCCCATTCAGCTCTCAATCCTTCATCTAACATAATTCCCATAGGCTTGGGAGACATAAATAATGAATGAAGAGAAAGGATGAACTGGTCTCATAACTAATGGTCAGATACTTTATCCATAGGACAAGGGTAAGAAGGATGGATTCAAGCACACTTGAAATTATAACAATGACAAATAACTTTTGATTATCCTTTATAAATATCAATTCATTTAAATTGGGAGGTAACTTAGATGCCATTTCCCTTTCTGAAAGTAAGGAAATGGTCTCAGAAAGGCAGACTGACTTTCTGGTGGTGACTCCATAATGTTCTACCTACCAAATAACAGTTTCTCAATAGAAGAGCACTCACTTGATGTGGCCTTATTCTTTTTTTTTCTTTTTGGAGGGGGAGGAAGGGCAGTTGGGGTTAAGTGACTTGCCCAAGGTCACACAGCTAGTATGTGTGTCAAGTGTCTGAGGCTGAATTTGAACTCAGGTCCTCCTGACTCCAGGGCCGGTGCTCTATTCACTGTGCCACCTAGCCACCTCAGGCCTTATTCTTTTAATAAAATTCAGAGCAATTGTGGGAGGTTTTGAATTCTCCTTGTGACTTTCAGGAATTAGTCAGAGAAGGAATGGAGAACCTGAAGAGTTGTGTGTTCGCTGATAGAGTAAGTGGGGAAGCTGGGCCTGCTCACAGACCCTAGACAAAGCCAGAGTGGTTTTTCAAATGTTACCATGAGGTCACAAAGTTCCAGTCCTCTGATAATGGAGTTGTTGCTGAGATGACTAGAAAGTTCCATTCTCATTTGGGATCAAGCCCAACCGTCAATGAAAAATCTTCTCATGGGAAGAAAAAGGATAGTAAAAGAGGGATAGAGAGAATGAGAGAGAGAGAGACAGAGAGAGACAGAGAGAGGGAGAAAGAGGAGGGGAGGGAGGGAAGGAGGGAGGGAGAGAGAGAGGGAGAGGGAGAGCACTCTGACAGATTACCCATGCCTGAAATAGCAGGTGGGTCCCTAGGTGAGTGATGATGGCAATGCCTATGTTAAAGTACTTACTTTGCTAGAGCTTACAGAGGTCTTTGAAGAAAGCCATCAAACCCTCTAAATGGAGCTAGGAAAGTAAGATATCTGCCTGTTGAGCTTTCAATAAATGCCTGTTTTCCATGTGCTGTTCATTTACTCAGCTAAAGGATGCATTTGTTATGCCTTAGAATCCCATCACCATCATGGAATCATCATCTTTTCCACCATCATTGCCATCATCATCACCATCACCATCATCATCACCATCACCATCACCATCATGGCATCATCATCATTTTCACCATCATCTTCATCTTCACCATCATCATTATTATCACCATCATCTTCATCTTCATCACCATCATCATCATCATCATCACAGTGGACTTGAAGACCTCAGATCCAATCTCACCTCAGACATGTACTTGTGTGACCCCAGGCAAGTTGGCTCTCCTCTCACTTCCTGTTTCCTCCTCTAGAATACAGAAGGAGTGACTTCTAACATTCCACCCAACTCTAAATCTGTGAGTCTACAATCCATGAACAGACTTTGACATGTATAATCTCATGCTTCAGTAGTTGGTTGGATAACATGCTATAGGCATTATTTAAGCACCTACTATGTGCCAGTCCATGTGTTATGTGTGGGGGATACAAAGAATGGCATAAACAGTTTGTGACTCAAGGAGTTTCTGTTATAATGGGATCAACCACATATTCATAACTGGGCACATATGAGAAACATAGAGTAGATGGCAAATAATCTCAGAAGGGAAGAGTCCAGCAGCAGATGGACTTGGACAGGTCTTTTGCCGAAAGTGGGATTTGAACTGAGTCTAGGTACACCAGAGAAGCTGAAAGGCAGAGAGGAGGTGAAAGCCTTCCAGACATGGGAGCTAACCAGCTGGAAAATGGAGTATTATATGTGAAGAACAGAAAGTAAGACAGCGGAGCCAGGTTGGAGAGAGTGGAGAAGAATAGTCAGTCAACAAGCATATACTGGAACGTACTATGTGCCAGGCATTGTGCTAAGAGTAAAGTGTCAGAAAGAGGAAACAAAGGAAGGGACCAGATTCAAATCAGCAGAGATGAGGCTTTGGGGGATGCTTGGGGGCCTGGAAAATCATCCAAACATGACTTGGTTCTGAAGTTCAAAATCATTATGACAAGGACTCTTCTTTTCTACAGGAGTGACATGGTAGGATCTGTTCCTTAGGAAGATTATTTTGGCAGCTTGTCCAAGGATGGATTAAAGAGAGGAAGGGAGGGCAGAGCAATAACACGAGTTAGGAGATAGGATTTAATTTGTGAGTGCCCCATATGAGCATAATGTTCGAGATATGGACTCAGGAAGAATGGGACACAGTATAACTGTCAATGGGATTCTCCATTCCTTTGAATGTTATCTAAACCTGATCATACCTTTTTAGACAAGATAACAAATTGTTGACTTTCCTCAAGATTGCAGGTGACTCAAAATCCTCTGGGAATTCTCTGTGAACTCTTAGCTCACCGAAGCTCTCCCAACTAGTGTTGTTGACTTTTAAAATAAAATGCAGGACTTCTCATTGATACATGTTCAATTTCATCTGGATATATCTGGAAAACTTTTCTGGCTTCTTGAGATATTTGGGACTCGTAATTCCTTCATTCTTTCAAATGACCACCCTGAGAAGTCTTTACCCCTGGACCCTCCTCTCCTCATTGGTGACTCTCTCCCTCAAATTTTCATTCTAGGAATGAGCCCTTCCATTCTCCAGAGCCCTCTTCCCTATCACCTCCCAAAATGCCTTTCTGTGGGTATTCTTCCTCCTACCACCTCCCAATGCTCCTGTATGTTGTCTTGTGGGGAGAGACCAGCTCTCATACCTGTACAATTCTTTGAACTGTTCCTAGCACACAGTAAGCACTTCATAAATTGTGTCCTTCTGCATGTATCTCCTACCCTCTTTCCCTCCCTCCCTCTCCCTTTTACTCTCCCTCTCTTACATGCACATTAGCTATCACTCCTACACCCTTCAATCTATTTATTAATAAACACATAACTTTTTCTCTCTACTTCAATCATTCATTAAAATATCCAAGAAAACACAGCTGAGGACAGACTCCCACAAAGGACCATTGAATACCTTCCTTGAGAAAGAAGGTTGACATTGATCCTTTGATCTCCGACCTGGGTGAGGATATTAAATCACTTTGCCACTGTTCAACTAATTTCTCAGCAATAGCTTTGCAAAGATGATTCAAAAGATTGTAAAATATCTGCCTCTCATCAAGGAGACTGTGTGGAATTTTCAGGAAAGCTTCCTGGGTTTCAAGCCTTAGAACAGGGGTTCAAAATCTCCACTTGGCCTCATAATTCCAGCTTGACACTGAGCAGGATGCCCAATGGTGCAGGGTTTGTATTTCCTCATCCACAAAATGAGGGGCCAAGTGATTTCCCAAATGTGTGCCACCTGTAAACCATGAACCTCCATTGTCTAGACCATTCCCCTATTCACTAGTCTGTTCTTCCCATAAAAAGGAGAGGAAATGATTTGTGGAGCGTGATTTGTGGCCTGGTGGCATGGGATGTCCCAGTGCCTGCACATAGTAGCCACTTCATGATTGTTTTTGAATAAAAGAATAAAGGTTGGCTCTACATGGATCTGACTCCATATGGAGCATGCTATCAGCCATGTGAAGGGAGGGGAAGGTGAGGAGTAAACTAAGAGGAAGGTCAGTAGGATGGTCAGGAAAATGAAAACTTTCTCCTACCAGGATCAGTGGAAAGACATTGGCCTGTTTAACCTAGGGAGAAGATTCAGAGGAGACATGATAGCTGTTTTCAAACATTGCAGGGCTGTCCCCTGTCAAGAGGGGCAGAAGTGTTCTGGGTCAGAGACAATGTGGTGCAGTGGTAAGGGTTATGAATTTGGAGTCTGAAGACCTGGGTTTGGTTCTTGATTTCAAGTGGTTTATTTTTGTGACTTTGACCAAATCTCCATAGGATTGTTTCTTTATTTATAGAATGAAGACTTCAGAATAGATGATCATGAAAGTCCTTTAAGTTCTAAATATACAAAATGGTTATGTTCCATCACCAGATGAAGTATTTGAATTGGCATGTACCCAGTTTCTATCTTGGACGTTCTCCATAATTGGTAAATAATATTAATTGATACTATTAATATTAATTAATAATATTAATTAATTAATAGTTAATGCCATGTAAAAATGTTTTAAGGTTTGCTAAATGCTTTTCATGATACTCTAGTGTGACTCTTGCCTTTACTCAGAGTCTTTTTTTTAAAGCAATCAGGGTTAAGTAACTTGCTCAAGGTTACACGGCCAGTTATTTCTGGGTGTGGTGCTGAGTGTCTGAGGCTGGGATTCGATCTCCAGGTCTCATCTCAACACTAGAGCCGGTACTCTTACTCGCTGAGCCACCTGGCCGCCCCTAAGCAATTGGGGTTAAGTAACTTGCTCAAGGTTACACTGCCAGGTGTTTCTGGGTGGGTGCTAAGTGTCTGAGCCCGGGATTCGATCTCCAGGTCTTCTCAACACTGGAGCCGGTGCTCTTACTTGCTGTGCTACCTGGCCACCCCACTCAGAGTCTTTCTGAAGAAAAAAAAAAGAGTCAGAAGCCAAAGTAGAGTTTCTTTTCCTTCGCCTGGGGAGATTGGAGTTCATTCCAGCAAGTATAAGTATACCTGGGCTTCCAATCAGTATTACAATAGGAGATTTATTCAGGACATTAACAAGTGAAGTGGTGAAGTAGAGAGAATGGGAGATATCCATCCAGAAGGGGAGTCAGAAAGATCTGGGTTCAAGTTCTGCCTCCAACCCTGGATAGCTATATGACTAAGAAGCTGCTACTTGTCAGAGCCTCCTTCCTCCACTCTTATATGGGGCAATTATAGATACTGTGGTGCAGGGTTCCTGTGAGAATTACACAAGAATATGTAAACCTTCAAGTGCTATGAAAATAGCTTCAATTGTTACTATTAGTGACAGGACTGGGAAGAGCAAAGGGAAGGCTCATAGTCTTTCCTCAAGGTGAGCCCCATTTTTTATCCAGCTCTCTTCCCACTTCTGAATTATATGGTTCAGTTTCAAATCCAGAAAACTCATGACACCAATTGAGAATGTCTGGGGGCAAATGAGTTTCTTTGATCTTTTTTTCCATGCTGGTGGCCACAGTATTTCACTTTTTTCAAAGTGGTGGAGAGGGGGAGCAGGAAGAGAAAGGAGAGAGGAAGAAGATTTTCAGTTGGCTCTGAAATGCTATTTTAACATCTGGTGAAGTAGGACCAATGTTAGAAATGGTAGGGACAGATTTCAATTATGCATAAAGTAGACAGAACTTGTTAAGAATTAGATTTGTCCTTCCTTCAAAAATTTCCTCCGATGTCATTATGAGTGATGGAGAAATGGCTGGGTGGACCAGCTGTGGGGCTTCTATGCCCTTTCTGGAATTCCTTGATTAGTAGAGCCCTGGCACTCTCCAATATATGCTTCTTTTCTAGTGCCATTTTTAGGTTGCTGGCTGGTGTGACCCAAGCTCTGAGGTTCAACATTACATGGCAGGCATAGCCCTAGTGATTGCAGAGGTCTTCTAACACTCTTCCATAATGACTGTCAGTTTCCCCTCACTCAAAAGAACAGCATCCTAGCATTCCCTGGGGTCAAGGAGACACTTCTCTCTTGCCTGAGCTAAGCGTTTTCTTTCTAGAAGTCTCTTTCCAATGAAAAGGGAATGAGCAATGCTTGCCTGGGGCTTTTGCCTTGGAGCCAGATGTTTCATGTGTCACAGTAGCAAGAAAGAAGGATTTTGAAATGGATACTACAGTGAGGAGCTAGTTGTGTCGTTAAACAGAATTTTTACCTACCACATTCAAGAGAACCCTCTGAAATCTCATCCCTGTCTGGCAGGGAGAGGAAATCACCTCTCCTCCAACAGATGGTGTCCACAGGCTGAGCTAGCTTCCAGAGATTAGAAGTCCGACAGCATGGTGAACCAGGATGGGAGAGTTTGTGAGATGTGCCTGTTCAGCCAGAATGGTGCTGAGATGTATTACCTAGAAGTGGTTCATTCTGTTCTAAAAAAGAGCTTAGGAAATAATGAAACAATATTTTCTAAATGTCTATGGCATTTGAGTTTTCAAAATTGCTTTCCTTGAAATATCACTTTCAGGAAATCACCCAATTTCAGAATTGGAAGGGGCCTCAGCAGACATCCAAACCAATCAACATCTCAAGGAGAAACCTCACTTTCTCCCACCTGACACTTAGTAGTGCATCCTCAGCTTGAAGAATTCAAAATTTAACCTCCATTGTTAATGAATCTCTATTCCTTCCCAAGGCAGGCCTTCCCCTTTTGAACAGTTCTCTTTGTTAGGACTTGTTTTGTTTCCCCCCCTATATCTCACCAGCCTCGGGACGCCACATCATCACAGACCACAATTCTTCTGTCCTAATTTGAAGGCAGAAAGATGAACTCCCAAACCTCCATTTAAGGAGGGAGCCTGGTCAGAACATCTCCTCATTTCTCAGTTGTTATCTTGAGACTTTTCTCCCTTTCCTACCATGCCCCCATGTTAAGGATCTTTCCTCTCACACCTTTTGGCTTCCTTTGGTGTTCTGTTTTCCTCCTTTTGGTCAGAGACTATCTTTCTTTGTTGTATTTGTATGTCCAGATCTGTGGTGTCTTGTGGGGCTAATTAAATGTTTATTAAATGATTATTTGATTCCCTGGGCAAGAGAGCAAGTCTAAACCTTCCTCCATATTAAAGCCCATTAAATACTTGAAGACCACTATCTTATTCTCCTTGAGGCTAATATGCCAATTCCTTCAATCAATCCTCAAGACCTAGGGACTTGAAATGCATCAGTCTCCCACCTTAGTTAAGATCCTCTGGACATCCATCAGCTTATCCTTGGCCTTCCAAAATTGTGCTATCCAGTAAACGGAACATTCCATATGTTTTCAGACCAAGTTTCCACACTGGGGTCTCTGCCTATCATAAATCCATCTATATCAAAAAGCTAGATAAGCCTCCTTTCATTTGGAAACCTCACATTGGATCAGGTATAGCAGAAAATTCTGGAAAAAAATGGAAGCCTAAATTCAAAGTTCCGTCATTGTCAGAGTCAGTAAGCGTCCACTAGGAGCACGTAAACTCCTCGAGGGAAGGGACTGGCTCCCAGTTATCTTTCTAATAACAGTTGAAAGCTGGTCCCCAAGGAGGATGAGCCTCAGCACATTGCCTAGCAGAGGAGACACTATGCAGCCCACGCTCTGTTGCTTTGATTGGTTTGATCGAGCTCAGTTGTGGCCAGAAGAGGTGACTTCCAGTGACCTCCCTGGTGTTGAGCCTTTCAGAGCTCATATGGGCTGATTTAGAACAACTCAGCTGACTTGGCCTGCTCTGCTCCACTCACAGAATGCATCAGCAGTTGAGACAGGCAGCCCAGCCTTTGGTTTATGACTTTTGGCTGGGAGCTCAGGGGAATGGAACAAAACAAAGATGATTGATTTCAGAAGATGGATATTTAAAAAATAAAAAATAAATACAAAGTTAAGTTCAGTCTTTAAGCCCTGTTTCTGTAAACATGAGTGGTGGCTGGACTATTTTCCACTGGGAAAAGAGAGGGAGGTGCAAGCTCACACCAGGGCCTAGATATGAACACACTAGTCAGCAATAAATATTTATAAAAGGGGCCATAGGCACTTAGACCATTAGCCTGCCACATACTGCTTCCCCATGATGAAATATGAAAGCTTAAGTCATGGTAAAGCAAGGCAGAGCTTAAATTTAGTCAGGGAAAAATTTTCATAGGCTTTTTCAACTGAAGATCTCTGCATACTTTTGCTATCTAGAAAATCATAATTTTCCACAGGGCAACTGCTTTCCATCATTTTTCCTTTTTTTTAAATTTTCTTTGGAAGAAGACAATAATGTCTCAATGTGGACATTATTGTTTAACAATATGACTGAAGTTATCCTTGTTTGGAGAATTCAGGTGGGTTATAGAATTCTCGAAGGTCAGAGGCAAAAGAGATCTCTGATGCAATCTAGTCCAACCTGGACTCAAGTAGATATCTTGGGTGATTGCTCATTCGGACTCTGTCTGAAGACCTCAGATGAAGGAGAGCCCACCCCTCCTGAAGCATCCTTTTCATCCTAGCATGGCTCTGTTAGTGAATTTTCTCTGATAGTCACTCAAAATCTGCCTCTCCATAGCTTCTACTAAGTATAATAAGCCCACTTTTCAATATTTGAGTAAAGCTTTGAGGCATCTTCCTATGACAAGTCTTCTTGATTTTAAACTGAATTTTGTCAGGGCCTTCAACTGGAATTCCTGTGGAATAGCTCTGGATCCTCTCCCCTTTACCCTCATGTAAGTACTCTAAACATTTCTGACTGGGGACAGGATTGGGTCAGGATGGGCACAAGCTTCCACATTCCAGGTGAGGTGAACCTTTCCTATCCTAGGTCCTTTTTGCTTTAAAGAAAACATGTGCTTACAGTCATCAGTGGGAGCAGAGGGATTGCTGACCACAATATGCAAAGCCATGATGCAAGGAAATACAAAAGCTCGAAAGTCAAAAGCATGATCTCACTATTGGGTAAAAATCGGTATTAATCACCATAATGCACAGCTCTGAAATGCATGACTCCCAGTGACCCTGGGAGACTATAATGAAAATACATTCATGTCCATACTGTAGACCTGAATTGCAGAAGTGACCTGAACAGGGGCACACAGCTAGTAAGTAATTGAACTAGAATTCAAACCCAGGACTCCTTGCTCTTTCTGTGACACCATACTGCCTCTAATTACAAGGGGAAAAGGCAGCACAAATGTGCGGTTTTGAGTCAAACATATTCATTATGTAAATTAGCTCAGCCTGGCTTCAGCTGGGTATCTGTAACTTTCCTTGGCAATATGGGTTACTCTTCCCCTTGCAGACATGTTCACATGTGTCTGTCTGGGTGCTCCCATATGTACATAATTTAGCCATGTACAATGAGCCCTCTTTTCTGAGAGGCATGACTTGTGAGTGGATGCTATTTGAAGCATATGTTATAGCCATAAGAAGACAGTATGGACTAATGTAATTAACCAAGATTGAGAGGGCTGCCAGAGATCCTGGAGTGAGGGGGAAGGGTGTTTCGATTGTGAGCCCACAAAAACAGAAGATGATTTTAGATTATGAAGTAACATGCCCTCGTTTCCATGCAGGGGCTGGTCACACAACTACCAGGAATTAGAAACAATCATGCTTAGATATAGTGAAAGATTAATGGGAGCTATGGAACTTTCTATAGCTGCTAATAATGACAGTTAATGACTGCATAGCACTTTCAATCTCCAAAGCATTCTCAGGACGTTGGTACCTAATAGTCACCCTCCTGAGATATGTAGTACCTGAGGCATCATCCCATTTTAGAAATGAGAAAACTATTAGATAAGTTTTGTAGCTATCCAAATGTCATGTGACTAGTACTTGATAGCAAGAAGATTAGAGTTCAGGCCTTCCAACTTCAAAGCTTCAAGTATCTCCTTCAACCTACATTGCTCTCAGGCCATTAGTTCCTGACCTAGGGTCTTTGGAAGGATTCTTGGATAGATTTCAAAGTATCCTTGGGCTTGGGTAGGGGGGAAGAGATGCCTTAATTCGATACAATTGGTTTCCTTTGTGATTATTTTGTATTTCATTTTTTATATTTAAAGACAGTTTTGGCCAGACTATCAAAGGGCTCTATGATACACAAAATATGTTAAGAATATCTGCTTTAGGAATTTGTTCACTCACTCATTCAACAAACATTTATTAAGGACTTCTTATGACCCATTCACAGTGCTAGAATTGTGAATCTGAAGACAAGAACCAAAAACATTCCTTGACTTCAAGATGTTTCCCTTTTCCTGGAGGGAATCAATGTGAATGTATGTAACTAAATCCAAAACAAATAAAAAATAAAAACAAAGTCACATGCTCAGACCTAAGCAATATCAATTTGGCAGCACTGCCATGGATGAGTAGAGAGAGGAGGGACAGGATGTAGGTAAGCATAGTAAGGAAGCTGTTGTGATATACAGGCAAGAGTCCCTGCAGGCCTGTACCAAGGGGGAGAGAAGGAGATGGATTTGAGAGCTGTTATAGTTTTAGCATTGGCTGAGAATTGACAACTCTCTGGCAGTTGGAGAAGGCAGAATTGGAGAAACCTCTGCAGTTTTGAAACATGGAGACTGGAAGTACCCACAGCAGAAAAAAAGGGAATGTAGGATAGTGGAGTATTGCAGAGGAAAGGTAATGAATTCTGTTTGGAAAATATTGAGATTAAAATACTCATCAATCAAAATTAGACATTAAGGTGAAGTTGTCTAGCAAGCAGTGACTGATTAGGACTGGAACTCAGAAAACTTGGGGAGATATGTAGCAATCAATTCTCAAGCAGTTATCTAGGACTTAACAATGTTATAGGTGATATGCTAAGTATAGAATATTTTGCATGAAGTTGAGAGAAATGATTATTTCTCTTTTGTATTAATAAATAAATTTTGAATTAGGGCCAAAATTTCCCCCCTTTTCTATTTCCTCATCCAGAAATCAACTAGTATGGGAACTCTTGGGTAAAGACTAAAGTAGGTTAAGATTTAATAAAATAAATTCTTTATAACATGTTTCTGTTTCTTTTCTCTGTTCTGTATTTGTGTTCTCACATTTGAGTCTAAAATTTAAAAAATGGATTCTAAGTACTATAGGTGAATGAGTGTATTCTGCTCACTGTGTTTATTCAGACAGGTCTTGGAAAAAGTGAATTCTCCATTTTGTCAGACAGGTGATATGGCAATTGATAAGTCCCTTTGACTAAGATTTAGGTGATCGAGGTCACATACCCCCAAGACTCTCATTAGAATAAGCCCACATCTCATTATAATATTCATTTTCTCAATAATTTTAACCAGTTAGAGTTGATTACCACCCCCAGGAACACTGATTTTTCCAATGGCATACAATTTTCCGATGGCCACCACCATCATTGTCTTTGGTATTTGAAAGTGTCACTGACCTCTTTTAATAACAAAATGTTAGCATTATTAATAAAATAATTATACAGAAACTATGTCTCTCAAATTTTATAAATGTCACAATGTACAAATGAAATGTGGGTTTATAAAGCATGTTCAAATCCTCTTTCCACTTCTTGGCTGACCACATGTGTGCCATCATTGAGAGCTTCAGAGATAATGAGGACCCTGGCTACTTCCAATCTTTCAGCTCAGACTGAAAGAAACTATTTATTGTTTTATCTAAATGCAGGAAATCATTAGGGGCATTTTGGTCCTCCCTTGCCCCATGGCAATGGTAGGGGAGAGAGACATTCTCTCCCTTGACCTTCCAGATGGCATCTTGTAACTATGACTTAAGGGTTATAGATGGGATGACCCTTCACCACCCTTCAACATTATGTTGACCACATCCCCATGGAATGTAGTGTAGCAGTTTTCCACTAGGCTTCTGGATCCCACTAAGTGCCTGGACTCCTACCATTTTGTGTTTCCTTTACCACATAGGTGACCAAGCATCAGCCTCATGGTTGGCCATACCCATGCTTATGGAGCCTATATCTGAATGGTGATGTAGAAACGGAGCCCAGAGGGAGCAGTGAGAAAGGGAAGAGGAGAACCAGGAGAGAACAGCTAACAACAAAAATAACATCTAGGAGAAATCTGGGGAATCAACACTATTAAAAATGATGGAGAGGCCAAGAAATACGAGGACCGAGAAAAGATGATTGGATTGGCAAATAAATAATTTCTCCCGTACAAACTATAATTGAAATCTATTAAAAACTGTCTAAAGACACGTTCATTTGGAAATGCTGCTGGTCAGCTGAAAGTACAACAAAAGGTGAAGAAACATGAAGCAGAGGGCAGGACTTCATGGCTTGACTTCCATATTCTTTATTACATATGTCGCTTCTCTTTTCTCTTGGTAATGCCTTGTGCTTTGGGGCCTGAGGAATTCACCCTGCTGTGCTAGGCACTAGTTTGGGAATATGTTTGAAATACATCCCAAATGCCAAGAAGAAGGATCTGGGGAGGAGGGGTCAACCCAAAGGCTCGATGGTGGCTCTGATTTGGGCAAGGAAAGTCATGGGTCATGGATGTATTTCTGTACAGATCAAGGTGCCAGAGGGCTCTGTCTCAGAGTCCACAGACCAGGGAGTCATTGGCAAAATCTTCAGCAGAACAGTGACAATCAGAACCCAGAATTCACTAAGGGAAATGTGGCAGCAATCATTGGGCACATTCCTGGTTCCAAGCCAGGCTCCCCAGCCCAGTAACATCCAGAACAGATAGATTGGAAATGTGGTTTCTATAAGAGAATTTGCAGGGAACTGTGTATATTGGAGATCATTTAGACTTAAGTGGGAGCCCACAGAGAGCTAAGGGAAGGCCTAGGGTAAACTCCAGAGACTTGTAAAAGCTACAAAAAAGTGGATCTAAAAGCCAGATTTCCTTCTTTCTTTCCTTCCTTCCTTCCTTTCTTATTGTCCCAAATTACCCCGTGCCAGATTGTTCAGGACAGAAAAAAAATGTCTGCCTGGGAAAGTGGAAGGTATTGGTAACATACATTTTAAAAGTTTGAAACTTCTAACTAAGTTCAACTCGATAACCAGATATGGATATGATGTTTCATATACACCCAGGAAGACTGAAAATGACCCAGGGAAGGTAAGCCTCCCCTTAGACTATAGTCTCTTGAGGAAAAGGTAAAATAAATCCAATGTTCAAATGATAATTTGAACACTTCACAATCTAGGATTATTCCTTCCATTGATGGGCACCATAGAACTGCTCCAATTAACAAAGAGTCAGCAAGATTTATTTTGGCTAAAGAATCATCTTAACTCCCTGCATTTAATGAGACTGGTCCATGATCCACCTCCAGGCCACAGTCACTGGGTCAGAGATGGAGAACTGGAAGCTCACCTCCCCAATTTACAGATGAAGAACTGAGGCCCAAAGGCCTAAGGTCACATAGCTAGTGAGGAGCAGATTATTAAGTAAGGATTTCCCTGTCTGGCAAAACCTTCCAGGATTGGTTTTCTGTAGACATAGGCCTTGAGAACTGGGGTCATGAGCTTGGAATAAGGAGACCTCAGAGGAGGGTTTTCATGGAGGAATGATAGCCAGTAGAATCATCATCATAATAGTTGCTAACATATATAATGCTTTACAGTTTGCATATATAATCTGATTTCATTGTCTATAGCAGCTATGTGAGGTAAGGGCTACATATATTACTCCCACTTTATTGGTGAGGAAATAGAAATTCAAAATAATTAAGTAATTTACCTACAGTCAACCAGCTAGGTTGGACTTCAAGGACCCCAGTGAAAAAGGAGTCCCACTAAATAGTCTGTAAGCCAAGAAAATGGACTTATAACCTGGGACATGTTTAATTTTTAACATTCTCACATCACATTTCAATAGAATTGGTTTCCTTTATAATTCTGCATATTTTATTTTATGGTCTGAAAAATATTATTTGATTAAGCAACCATTCATAGTTTTTACCAGAATGTTGCCCAAGGATTCCATCAAACAGAGAGAGATTGAGAGGGAGAGAGAGGGAGAGAAAGGGAGACAGAGAGAGAGAGAGAGAGAAAGAGAGAGAGAGAGAGAGAGAGAGTTCTGAAAACTTATCCTAGGCTTTGGCCTACATTATGCTAGTCTTTTGTTCATTCCTATGATTTAATTAGTGGATAGCAGAAGCATGGATTGACAAATGTTTGCTGAATTCTAATGTTAGAACTTTCTGGAGACATTGGGAGTTTGAATGATTTGCCCAGGAAAACTACCTAGTATATCAGAGGTGGGACCTAAACCCAGGTCCTGAGATTTCAGAAGCCAGCTCTGTATCCAGTCCAGGCTGCCCCTCATTGCTCTAGTAGTTATGGGAAACACAAATGGGTGTTTGGCACCTGTTGCAGAATGGAGCTTGGGATCCAATCTCATTGTACAGGGACACTGAAAGGATGAGAGGAGATCTGTTTGGCTCTTGTTTTGTTTTGTTTTGTTTTTTCTTGTTGTATTCATTGAATTTGGCATCTGACATCATCAGAACTGTGTGCACATTTTTTCCCCTTTGCAAATGCAATTGGGAGTTTGGCCCCCAGGTGATCAGAGGTGTCAGACCTCAACAAAATTCTGACAACAAAACCAGTTCCTCTACAACTACCCAAAGGTTTATGGATACAAAACTCATCTGAACTTTCTGAATGCAGGAAGACTGCCAAGTTGGCTTGGAGACCTGTCAAGAATTGGCATCTTCCCAAGCCTTCCATAACTTCCATGTCAGAGTTCTGCCAGAAATCAAAGAAGTAAAGGTTTTCTTGTCGCATTTTGACACACTCTCCTCTCCCCATTTCAGTCCTTGCTGGAAACCTGGCCTTAAAATGTATTCAAAAGTCCAGACTTCGCAGCTCCACATCCAGAATATGAGAGAATGTGCTGAAGAGTCTATGGGCTCTGAGGGGGTTTGTAAGTGATCAGACCATGGTCACTCAGGCTGACTTGAAGTCAATGCAGAAAATAAGTACCTCCACATTGGATGTTGCCAGGCCTACCCAGCTAAGCAGGACTGGGGGTTGGAGGCAGTTCAGTAGGAGCTCTCCAAGGCTCCAAGGAGTGGGGCTGGATAATCTTCTGCTTCCTTCAAAGTTAATATGAGATTCATGTCCCCACAGGAGAGAACAGAGGAAACACACAGACAGCTACATTCATGCAAAATGTGAAATATCTGCCCTGGGAAACCCCAGGGCTACCCAGAGTCTCTCTCCTCTCTTTAGCAAGAGAAGAGTCTGGGCTCTGGGTCTGTACCTTATTCTTTGCATGTGTTGCTCACAGGGCTTACACTCTCATTCTCTTTCTTTCTTTCCAAATCCCAGATGACAGGCTTTCCAAACCAGTGAATCCTTTCCATTGTCTCATCCATAGATCATCAGGCTTTGGAGTGGAGATTGGGAAGTAATCAGTGGGGAGTTCCTGTTGAGGAAACTTGATTCCAGCTGCCACCACCACAAATGCCTTGGATATATCTCTAAGGTTGTCGCCATTTTGTTAGATGCAATCGTCCTCGGAGCCAAATAGGATTGGGAAATTCCAGCTGTATGATGCCAATATGGCCTCACCCTGCGACAGCTTGTCTCTTGCCAGAGATGATCAGGATTAACCCTTTGATCTAACAGAAGAGTCCATAACATGCAAATCCCCTGACCAAAATATTTGTAAGATCTCTTAAGTCCTCAGGAATTTTGTGGCACTCTAGCTACTCCTAAAATGAAATCTTTAATGTCAAGGAGCATGAGAGACCCCCACCCCCAAGAAAGAAGCTCAATGCAACACAATTCAACAAGCATTCATAAGCATTTCCTCTGTACAAGACACTGGGCTAGGTGATGGGTATGCAAGGACAAAGAAGAAATCATTTCAGTGCTCAAGTAGCTTACAGCTACTGCTATGGGGCAAGAGGTATAGGAGTAAGAAAGTACATAATGATTTCAAATGAACAGAAAGCAATTTCAATCAGGGAATAGTGCAAATAATAGGGAGGAATAAAGGAAGACTTTGTGGCAGGAAGGGTGCTTCAGCTGGACTTTGAAAAAAGCTAGGAATTGTGGAAATAGAGTAAAGAAAGGGGCACACAACACTGATGGGGCAGGGACAGACTTGTGCAAAGATGGAGGTGTGGAAGGCGTACCAACAGCAGGCTGACGCCAAGTTTGAATGGAATGAGCATACATGAAGGGCACCCAACCTCTTCCAGGTGTCCCCACACTGACAACTATGGAATGCATCTCTCCTCTTGGAATGTTCTTCCTGCTTTGGGGGCAAAGGCTCTTGGTCACCAGCAGAGCTATTGCCATGGTTCCCCAATCTACATACAAAACAATCCTGCTGGACAGCCCTGTGTTTCTGGCCAATGGGAACTGGACAAAGTTCCATCTGGAACCTATCAACACCTCTCTTGGGTCAGCTGCAAGGGATTGGATTTCCAAGTGACCCAACACATTTCCTCTTTCTCCTCCCTCAAGGCCAAATTTGTAGTCTGTGTTGTCCTGGTATATTGGGGGTGAAGGGCCCTTCTGAATGGCAGCTTAATCTCCATCTCTTCTGAACTGCCAAAAGTCTTAGAAATCTTTCTAGAGACTAACTCTGCACTTCCATTTTTGAGATTCATTGATCTTAGAGGCATTCTGGCTTTGCATTAGTGGTTGCCAGGTGCAATTCAGTATGCAACACTATCCAGAAGTATAAATATCTTAGAGATTCCCAGTCAATTATATACCCACATGTTTTAGAAATTCATAATTGAATGAGAAACTTTGAACCTGTTTGCTACACCCCCCACAAAGGAGCTGAAAGCCAACAAGCCCTACCCTTACTAGGGTCTATTCCCCCTGGTTCACCAATGGGTGGTGGCCAGAGTCAGAGTCTGAAGAATTAAGGAGTTCCTAAGTCCTAAGATGACATAGGATTAGTGCTCTTGCGCTGTAACAACCCTTAGAGATCACCTAGTCCAGCCCCCTCAGTTGATACTTTAGGTGATGAGATCCAGACTTGCCCAAGGTCACACAATTAGTAAGCAGGATAGCAATATGTGAATCCCAGTCCTCTAACTAAATACATGATACCATATGTTTACACCGTAACATGTAACTTTAAGTTATCAAGTGATAAGTAACCCATAAAATTCATGGGTCCTGGTTCTTAACCTAGGCAATGAAACAATATCCAAAGGATAACTTTGGGGCAGAGAAATGAATGTCCAAAACACAAAACCACAAGCTATAAATCAAGTCAGAAATTCAGTTTGAAGAGCAGAAGCAGCATGCATCCCTTCAATTCAATTATACTAAAGGGGTCACTGTGTTAGACCCCAGAAGATAACAAACCCAAAGGACAAGTGTCCCTGCCCTTGAGAGCTTTTCACTCTACTGGGGAAAAACAACATGTCAACACATAAGAAACTGTGAACTAGACTTTAAAAAGAGTCCAAAATTATACCTGGAGAGGGAGGGGATAAGTACCAAGTAAGGGGAGCAGGAAGCTGCCTAAGGTGAGCTTTGAAGGGAGCAGGGAGGAGATAACAAGAGGAAGAAGTGAGCAGACTTGCTGGTGAATCAAGACCATGAGCACTAAATGAATCGGTGGTTTGCCTGACCCATCCTCTCTCAGGAGGCAGGGGAGGGATGCCATCTTGTTTGGTGGCTTGTCAGGGGGATTCCTGTGCAGGTCACATTTGTTCAAGTTAGCTGCTGAGGTCTCTTCTAACTTTGAGAACTGAAGGGAAACTGTTACAGGTCAAAAATGGATCCAAAGGGGCAGCTAGGTGGCACAGTGAATAGAGCACTGGCCCTGGAGTCAGGAGGACCTGAGTTCAAATCCAGCCTCAGACACTTAATACAAAAACTAGCCATGTGACCTTGGGCAAGTCACTTAACCCCAATTGCTCTCAGCCAAAAAAAAAATGGATCCAAAGTCTACAGGTCAACTGTTTGCTCACTTAGGAGGCTGACACAGTGCTCAGTACAATTCCTAGAAAATTGTAGTGCTTAATAAATGTCTATTAATTGGTTTACTGACTGATTAACATTTGGACTGCCTGTGGCCTTGGGGGTGGGTGTGGCAACCACCATCCATACTCTGCCTGCATATGCACCCATTGCTTCTAATGGGGCTCATTGGAATTTGCCATGTTTCAAGTTGCCCAAATCCTTTTGGTCTCAACTGCAGAGATGTCATGGCCATGAACAAGTCCACTGTTTCAGGGAGATGCACTGTTTATTCCATGTTATACATATGAGTGGAAAAACACATTGGAAAAATTCAAAAGGAATGGTCGAAAGTGAAATTCTGAATTAATTTCTGAAAGGCAAAATGGCATCATGGCTAAAGATTCAGTCTCTGAATCTGGAAGCCCTGCCTGGTCTCAGATTAGCTGCATGACCCTAGGCAGCCTTCACCTCCTAGCATTTCCAGGCAACTCTCTGGGGCTAGACGTTGTAATGTAGGTGATAAATTACATTGGCAGAGGCTCTCCTCATCGGGTGGGCAGCATACCAATGAAATCCAAAACTAAATAATTTGATAACTTCACAAATAGACCTAAAAAAAAAAGCTGAGCTTTTCCTTCCAGTGATATCAGACACTTCCAATAAGGAAGCTCCCTCCACCAGTGCAGGTCATCCTTCCTTCACACTGATGTCATTTGGATGAATGGAAATTCAGACAGACTTTACCAAACTGGCAAAGCTCCACATTCTACCTCAGGACTGGTTTGTCTGAGTCTCAGGTAACAATCACCTTATTTAAGTACAGAGAAGCTGATAAAAAGGTGGACCAAGAAGGGATGGATATCTTCAGCCAGAGCAAATGAGGAAGCGACTCACCAAGGCACAGTGGACTGCTGAGCTGTGCCTCCAGACTCTGCATCCACACCTGTGGATCATGGCTCCTGCCAGTATGAAAGGGCACAAAGAAACCGGACACCTACTACTTCATGGTATCCTAAATCTGGAGCTGGATGGGCCCCCAGAGGTCGTACGGTCCAACTGTTTCATTTTACCAAGGAGAAGCTAATTCTGTATTCTGAGAGCCAAGCCCACACTCTAGACATAGTAAGTGAAGGATGTGTGATTTGGCCCCAGGATTTCTGAGTCCAAAACCATTGTATGCATGTGCATTTTTTTCATTCTAATTGTTAAGTTAAAAGAATCCAAACTCAAGCAATAGTCAGTCGTGGTGCCTACATTCATATTTCAGTTCAATTTGGAAACAATTTGGAAAAAGCCATGAATGTGGCATCAATAGACATACATTTTGATCTAACCTTTGCAGTTCTGTTTACTATTGTCTCTGTGTGTCTTGGTTGAGTTACTTAAAGTCTCAATCTTAATTTTCTCATCTATTAAACTTTCTTTTGTAAAAACTAGATAGTTGTGTTATCAGTCCACCTCAATTTTATCTTATACCAGGAGCTAAAGAGAATAGTAGGTGTCAAGGTGGTCTTTGTGCTATTGAGAATATTTGGTGAGCAGTTCAAGAAATATGGTGGCTTATTGGTCAATCACTTAGGAAACTTTTGTTAATCAAAGAAGAGTAAATGGAAGAATGGGAAGGACAAATAGGCAATCAATCATTATCTTACCTTGAAAATTCAATGTCTGCTAAATCAGAAAACCAAACTGCAACTATAAAATGTACTTCTTCCCAAGTAATTTTAAATTTTGAAGTTAAAAAAGAAGAGAAAAATGATTTAAAATTCCCTATAACAGGGGCAGCTAGGTGACACAGTGAATAGATCACTGGCCCTAGTCAGGAGGACCTGAGTTCAAAACCGGACTCAGACACTTAACACTCACTAGCCTTATGACCTTGGGCAAGTCATTTAAACCCAAGTGCCCTGCCTTCCCCTCTCCAAAAAGCAAAAAAAAAAATCTTTATAACTAAGCATTCTTTGTTTTTGTAACTTTGCATCACTTACCTGAAACCATGATTAAATTTATATAAATTTTATAAGAACAAATCCTCCAAGTTCTAAATCATCTGATCCTCTGTGATCTCCTTAAAGAGAGGATGAGCACCCACCCCAAACCAGTGATTCAGCATTTTTACCCATGATATTCCCACAAGCTTCTAGGGATAATGCTGGAAAACCCATATGTCCCATAGAAAATTGTCTCGGACTACATGTGAAGGTGGGAAAGAAACAAAAAAGACAATAGAGGAATGATGTTTACCAATGGACATGGCATGAACCAGGGTAGTTATTACAGTAAAGAGGTCTTTGGAAGAGCCTATGCCACTGATAGAAGCCAAGCCTTATGAAATCTTTTAAAGTTATTTAAAACTTCCAAAGGGTTTGATCTGGAATGACACTTTCAAAACTCTGACACAAAGATGGAATCTTCTGATGATCTGGGATTGTGGATGAACCAAGATATGATCTGCATCTGGCTTGTGATGGATCCCTTTGGGTTGACTGCCCTAGACTTGCATTCTGGGTGTTCGGTACAAGTTGACTTGGATAAAAAACATCATCAATCATTTCTCCTCTTGCTTATATACATATATACACACATATTATCATTTCTCACACAGATATATGTATATATACGTGAATATATACACATATACCATAAAGATAAATGTGTATTCCCCCTTTCTTTTTCATGGGTTGTTTTATAACACCAATCTTCCTTCCCTTGAAAGCAAAGACCCATATTTAAATACTAATTTTGTACCAGTGTGGCCATATATAGCAGGGAAATGTGGAAGAATTTAAAAGGAATATATTACAAAGTGAAATATGCTTGCTTGGTGGGTATTAGGAACACTGGTGAAGAAGAAGAGTAAAAGGTATCATCAAGCTATTGAATGATGGAAAGAGAAGATGGGTTGATCACATAAGGAAACAACTCAAGTGCACCAGTGAAAGCTCTTTGATGTGAGGGGATATCATGGAAGTTCTCCAGAACGTTATATGAGAATCACCAAAAATAGAATGGCATGTATGGGTTTGGGTCTTCACCAAGGGAAGAACTCTTTAATTGATAAGAAAGTGGTATCTCTTGAATATGTCTATAGCTCTATCTACATCTTCTATGTATGTATGTATGTATGTATGTATGTATGTATGTATGTATGTATGTATCTATCTATCTATCTTCTATACTTCTATATCTAGGAGTTGCTAGAAGGGTGGGAAGGATACCTCTGTGTCATCCAGGTTACCAGAGGCCATTCAGTCTTTCTTAAGGAAATGCAAGAAACATTAAAAACAAACAAGCAAACAAAAACTTCCAGGATTAAAAAAAAAAAAAACCAGAAGGAAATCCTAAACTATGGTGGGAAGTTAGAAAAGGAAATAGTGTGATAGAGAAGAAGAAGGGAAGGAAGCTGGACCTCTAAGCTGTTGAACACAAAGAGCATCTGTGAGGCTTTTTCAATGAAAGGGAGAGTTGAGCCAATGCAAAGGAAGCTGCTTCTCGGGTTCCAAGGAATGATGGCAACGTTGGCATGGATATAGACCTGCTCGCCAACAGAAGCACAGGACTTCTGAGTTGAAAGGGACCTCAGAGGCCATGTCCTGAAAGCATCCCTTTTCTAACTCGCCAGATAATTAGTCATGCAGCTTCTGACTTTCGACCTCCAATGAATAACACCAACCAGCATTGACTGAGGGCCTGCTGGATTTCAGTTACTGTCCTAGGTACTTGGAAGCAAAGACAAAGGAGAAAGAACAGGCCTTGCCTTCAAGGCATTTCTGTTTTATTGAAATAAAAAATATGCACCCCCAAATTAAATACAAAATGTAATCAAAGTGCATAGAAAGTAATGGGGGAGGGGGAAGCTAAACAGTCTAAAATACCTTCTACGTCTGACATTCTTTTCTCAAAGCTCTAACCTTTGTTATGAAATTCTTCTTCCCATTTTGAGGTAGGAGTAGTCCCTGGGCAATAGGAAGAAAAAGAAAAGCCTAAGTTTCTCTCTGCTCATATACCTTTGGACATCCATTCCATGTTCAGCCTTCCCCAGTGGAAGTGAAGTTCTTTGCCTGGTAAAGGAGACTTGAGATGATCTCTTGTATGTTCAAGGAGAACTCTTCTAGGTAGAAAGAGGTCTGCATGAGGTCTGTCTGCCACTATGGGAACATGAATTGGAGGCAGTGAGGCAGCTGGTTGGCTTCTGAAGCACAGACGGACTCCTTTAAGTTACTGCCCCCTTCCTCAGTGCTATTGTCCTACCCTAGGGTCTGCATTGGGTCAGAGCTCATGATGCTCAGAGTCTCTCGCCATCCCTCCTTCTGCCTCTGTGAAGGTTTTCTTCACCTCTGCTGTTTGCTCTTTTTTACTGCTGTCTCCAAAATATTCAAACATTCAGACTTTCTAGGAACAAAATTAATGCAATGAAAAGAGTGCTGGGGGGAGGAGAAACTTGTGTCCACTGATCTTAGGCTTAGCCTCACCATCTTTCTTCCTATGGAGGCAGCACTTTGGGGGAGTTGAGTTGTTTTTATATTCTTTTGTTTTCTTACCTGGACCCTCGGAGACTTCAGCGGGCTAATGGCATTCCCCTAGGCTAAGCTGGCCTGAGCCCTGAGTTATACTAGTAGTGAACTGGCAAGGTCCTGCCTACAGAGTTAATAACTGTGAATTAGGCAGGTGAGTGGGCAGATGGGAGCCTTTATTGATTCCAACAATAGCCTCCTCAGTCCTCTGCTTCTTCCCTTACTTACAGTCTCTTTCTGGACTCTCCTGAGCCCCTTCACAATCCCCTCTTCAGCTCACCTTGTCTTCTGTATCTCCCCTTCTCATCTCCTCCTCCCCTACACTTTCCTTTTATACCATAGGCCAAAAGGGGATTTAGAGTACAAAAGATAGATGGAAGATGGACAAAGAACTAGAGATTGAGGAAGTTGGTTTAGGTAGTTAGTTTGAAGAGAGGAAAGACATTAATAATTGGAGGGTCGACTGTGGCATGTTGAACTCAGCCTACAGCAATGGTACATGTGCTGAAAGGTAGAGGTGAGGATGGAGAATGGAGTTATGGGTGACAGTGAAGGCAAAAGTCAAGGTGAAGGCAGATGGAATTTTGGATTTGAGGATAAACTAGCAAGCCAGTGAGCTGGAATATAGAATTCATGAGGAGAAATAGGGAACCAACCTAGAAAGTTAACTAGGAGACTTAGTGAGAAGGGCATGAAATGTGAGCCAGAGGAAGGAGTAGGTACCTTAGCCTAGATGCAGGCTGTAGGAAGACTCTTCAGCAGGGCTGGTAGCAGAGATGGTTTGTTTAGGAGAGATAGTAGTGAGGCTGCTGGAGAACAGATGGACAGAGGGAAAGACTGGAGCAAGGAAATGCAGTCGAAAATTATTGCTATAGACCAAGCAAGAAATGATAAGAGAACTAGACAAGTGATGTTGATTACTTGAGAATGTTTTTGTTTGTTTTCACATCAAGCACAATAAACTTCTGTGATATGAATGCCATCTCCTTTATCCTTTGTACTTTACTCTTTATGAGACTGATGAAAAAAAAACTCTCAAGGGATGATCAATCACTTTAAATTTCATCTTAGACTCTTTAATTTGTGAAAAGATCCCAAGTTAGATTGATGCAGATGGATAGGTATGATAAATTTGGTCTGATCAATGTTTTGAGTTTTTTTAATTTTCTTCACATTTCATATTGGCTTTGGAGTTGGCCTTGGAGTCAGGAGGATATGGGTTCAGGTCTTTCCTGTGATACATTTGGCTGGGTGACTCAAGGCCAGTTACTTAATATCCCAATGCTCTTAGCTGGAAAGAAGGTGCCAAACTGAAGACTTGTAGGAAGTTTCCTGACCTAGGAGTTCTCAGTAGCATTTAAATTATAGCCCTTCTCACTAGCCCTGTCTTCTTTACCTGAAGTTTAACGTTTTCTGATGAAAATTCTTATATTTTCAAATATATCCCTTAAATGAAAGCTAAAATCTTCTCTAATGAAAAAGGGATCTTCCTTAGGACTGGAGAGGCTTCACTTATTCATTCTCTAATTCTTTTTAAGATTTTTAAATGATCAGAATTTAAATACTTCATTGATTCTATGACCTGAATAGAATACGCTCTTGTTGAGGATAGGAATGCTTTTGGTTTGTATCTTTGTATTTCACATTCCTAGTGATGAATAACCCAAAATAGGTGCTCAAGAAATGATTCTTGGATTAGATTAGACATCATTAATTCTTACCTTAATTAGACATCACTAATCCACAATTCTTCCAATGATGTTGGCTGCAAGCCATACCAACTTCACGTCATGTGTTATTTATCAAAGTCCTCCCATCAACCTTCCATGGGATTCCTAAGATACTCAAGCCTTGCTCTAGGTCTTTGAGCATTCTGTGAGGACAAGTATAACACTCATTGTGTCACACCACAATCCTTTGCCTACCTTGAATCCACGAAGGGTCTACCTTGCTTTATGGTCATACAGTCCAATGAATCATAAAATCATACAATATGTGACCAATTCGGAAGAACAACTTGCTATATTCAAGGCCAATTGTCTTCCTGTGGGGACATGGAGAGATAGGACAATATGATGAAGACAGTGATATACATGGATGTGCATATGCATATATGTATGTATGTATATATACACCCATACACACAATGCATACATACAGATCACAGATACCCTTGGAGGCCCATTAAAAATCTTCTTAGCCAAGGCAAGAAGTTTTGGTGTTCTTCCAAAGAAAAAAATTCATGAAGGAACTGAAATTTTCATCCTTTTATTGGGCATTTCAACCTGGCACCATTCAAGTCCCATTACCCTGAGTCCCAGGCACCTTGAGGCAATCAGTCATCTATTATGTGATTGGCACAATGACATGTTCAGTGAGAGTGTGTTTTTCCCATTGTAAATGGTGTGGAAGGTTTGGTGTGAGCAATTTGAAGAAACAAAATAACTGAAACCTGAGAGTGACCTTTAGGCCTTGAATGTCCTGCTACCTTGGGGAACCTCCCAACATGTTTCTATGGGAAAATTGGGATAATTGTATGGTTTTGCCTGACTGTTAATGTATGAAATTTACAACGGATAAGCAGAGTACAAACTTCATTTGGGGCAATGATGAGAAAGTGTATAAGAAAAGGAAGAGTGGGCCATGCCTCAATATTTCAGTGGTGCTATGGTGTAATGTAATGCCAAAAGAAAGGCAACTTCCCAAGGTTCAGAATACCAGCATAGGTGCTCTCCATTTTATTCAGTGACAAACCAAGAACAGAGAAGATCAAAACATGACATCATTCCAAATACAGCATTTACTAAGTGTGATTAAATAATCTCCAAGTACTACCCCACCCGAGGACCTTCCAATCATTCAATCAATTACAAAGTCTCTGTTCTAAATACTTCTCCACCCCTAGGCTATACCTTAATTAAGTCCACCACAAAGCCCCTCTTCTCAAATGGAGATTAGTTTCCAAACATAAGGTCAAAAGTTCCCCACCCCTGGATCACAATTGAATCTACCCAAGAGTTACATCAAGTTTAAACACAGCACTTAATACCCAAATGGAGGTCTTTTCTTCATCTTGACAGAGGCAAGTTCTCAGCAATCTTAGTTCCTGGGGAGACAAGGCTTAGCAAGGCCATAAGATACATTGCCAGTCCCTTCATGAATTCATCCTCTGTCTGTAGAACAGTCCTAGAACCCCTGAACACATTAGCAAAGCCCTCTCCCAGGATTTCTGTAAACATATAACAAGAAAATCCTTCTTCAGGGCTTCTGAACCAACAGAAAGGCTCCCAGACCCCTGCAACAACAGCACTGTCCTTCACCAGTGGACAGTATTCACTCTGTCTGCAGGACAGTCTCCAGACCCCTGCAACAACAGCACTGTCCTTCACCAGTGGACAGTATTCACTCTCTGTCTGCAGGACAGTCTCAGGGCTTCTTAGTGAACAGCCAGGTTCCAGGACTTCTTCAACAAAAGGACTGTCTTTCACCAGTGGACAAATCTGGCAAAATAACATCAAAACAGACAGACAAAGTACCAGCAAAACAGCCATGTCTCCTCAGTCCTTGGCAGCTCAGGGGGCAGGTCTCAAAAGTCCAGGGCAATTCAAAGCGGCCACCAGCAATTCTCTTAGTCTCTCTCTCTCTCTCCACGAGGTGCTGCTTCCAAAAAGATCTTCTGCCTCTCTCTTATCTCTCCAAATCTACGTCACCAGCTCCTCCCAGTTCAGGACTTTCTTTTCACATCAACAAGTCCATCCTACAGGTGGGATTAACAAGCTCTGGGTTTTAACACAATCAATTTGAAAACCAAGCTAATACAGGGGAATCTTTAATTGCCATTACTATCACATATGGCTCCATCAGTGCTGGCATTCCCTCCCCTGAGAGCACATTTGCACTCACTGTCACTTTTTTGTCCTGTTCCATTTCTGTCCATGTTGTTCTTCAGATCACCTCTACTGAATCCACTCAAAGAGCTCAGGGCCTTGTTCTGAGTCTTTTTCACATGGTGTGATTCCCCATCCAGCTGTGCTGTTATTCTTCCCCTATGTTCTGGGCCCACAGACCTCCTCTTCTAAACATACATTCACGTGCAACTATTGCGGTATAAAGCAGTAATTGAGACCATCTATGTGGCCATTTGCCTGTGCCCACCATACATCTCTTCATTATGTGTCAGGTCACTGGCAATAAAGAGCTCTCTTATTTTAACACAAATGCTTTCCAGGCTATAATGTCTATCTTGGATTTCAGATTACGGCCATTGCTTCAATACTGGATTAAGGTGGTTTGGAATGAATCTAGGCAATCACTTCAGTATTCTGCTTTATGCACAGCAATAGATTAATGACCTTTGAAGCATTCCGTGATGCCCTCTGGTGTCAGAGTGTTCATTCCTCAAATTCCTCTCTGGTGTAGGCGAACATGATCAAGGAGGCATGGCTAAAAGAACTTGAGAACAAGAACGGAAGTGTTAGCTCCTCGAGGGCAGGACCCATTGCTTTTTTTCTCCTCCAGAACATTGCACAGTGGTCAGCACATACTCTATCTGTATCAGCAATGTTCTATTTGTCATCTAGCCACCTATCATCTCTCTAAGCATTCATCTAGTTATCTATGTTCTGGACATTTGATGTCTTTGGTACAGAGGATGTTAGTTGAGCTGAATTGGATTTCTCTTGATTCCCTGATCCACCCACCAGGCCTTCTTTCCATCTACCTGTTGCTTACAGATGTAAACATCAGAGGTTCCAATAGCTTCATGTGTGTTTGTATGTCTAAACCCCTTGTGCAATCTGTGATAAGGCACAGTGGGGTGAAGGTGGAATAGTTAGGGGCAGTTTCCAGTTTGCCAGTTTCCAGGAAGGCTGTTCTCAGACTGCCAGCTTTGAATTAAGCTGCAGCTCCTAGTCTAGATTTCTCTGGGACAGCAACTTCTCCAAAGTTCCTTCTGATGGAGGCAGGCCCATGGTTGAATTCCTCAAGTCCCAGAGAACCTTGGGAGAATTTTGTTCAGAAGTCTACAGGATGCTTCAGGTGGCTGGCTGGCAAGCAAGCCTGCAGCCTGGAGCCCCAAAGACTGGGATAGATGAGCTCAAGCATTCTGGGGCTATCCTGCGTTTAATATGTTACATTGCTATGTCGATATGTAATGTCACAGATGGCAATATTAGTCATGAAAGAACAAAGTAGCCAAGAACCCGACCCAGAGAGAAAGGGAAGTGGCGGGTGGGGAGGGGGGGAGAGCAGAGGGAAGTTGGCCCAACATACAGATCCTTGGGCAACCAGGTTCACCTTATGGAATCCTATCTCCTAGTGAATTAGAGAGATGACTGTACATTATGAAGCCTGGCTCAGACCCTACTCCAGAACTGACAACGGAGGGCCACAGAGGAATTCAGAAAGGAATAAAGGGATGAGCCTTATTTACCCATGGGCAGCCAGCCCATGAGCTCTCATGCAAGCCAGCAGGGGCTTCCTCATCTTCAATTAACTGTGCAGCCTTTTCCAACAAGGAGATTTAAATGTTTACTTCTGCTTGCTTTGTGTCATTTGTATTTCTTTTGATTCTAAAATCTTAACCCTTTGGCCCCAGAGAGCTTCCACTTTGAAGACAAAAAGGGACCAATCAAAGACAAAAAATCAAGACAAAAAGGGCTGTAGGACTCAATCCAAAAGTGAATCTCCCTGGAAGGTGGAGAAAAAAAATGAGGTGAACATTTAGCTTTCTGACTGGTCATGATAGCCCCCAAATCTGGAAATAGGATACAATGAGCCAGCCAAAGAGAACTTGAGGGAAAAGTGGGAGGTGAGGAATAATGTCCAGTAGCACACCTGGCTGCCTTTGCTCACTCTTCCTCGACTCCCCCAGAAGAGAGAGCAAAGCAAATCTAAGCCTGCTGCATATTTTAGGGTAGAAAAAGAAAAGTCATTTTCTCCTTGAGCTTTGCCTTGGCATTCCCCTCCCCCGATCCTTCAGATGCCATGTAGGAGGCAAAGAGGAGCAAACAGCCTTGTGCCCACTCAGCCTTTCTCATTTGGCTCCCTTCTGACGGATGCATCCTGCTTTGGGAGGCACCTGGCCAATGAATGGAGAAAAGAGGAGATTGCCCCAGACTCCTCAAACTCTGGGTGAAAGGCATGACACCAGAGCAGGAGAAGGACTGGCTGGGGGGGATTCCAGAGGGTTGTAGTACAGGATAATTAGATGGAGCTGAACACGGAAAAAATTTGTTTGAGTTACCAAAAATATTTCTTAACGAGAGGCCTGTTTTGCTCTGAAGTCGTCTCTGGGGACCTAGTTAAAGCTTCATCTCTTGAAACGTTTAAAATGGAATGGGACATTGGAATGGGGCATGTGTGAGAGGATCATAGAATTTACAGTCATAAAGGACATCGGAGGTCATTCATTCTGATCTCTTCGTTTTTCAGATAAGGAAACTGAGGCTCAGAGAGAAGAAATGTTGCCCAAGGTCACAGGGGTAGGATCACAGGTTCAAAGATTTAGAACAAGAAAAGACATTAGAGATAATCTGATTTTTCAGAGGAGGAAAGTGAGGCAGAGCAAAGCAAAGTGGCTTGTCCAAAGTCCCATAGCCGGGGGTCAAGCCCAGGTTCTCCAACCAAGGGCAGCAGAGTATTCCTTGGGTGCTATCCCAAGAAAAAGGAGTTGCGCCCTGAATTCTTGCGATCCTTAATATGCAGCGCCCTGAGAAGGACTATTTTTATAACAGGATTTCCAGAGAATCCCCAAAGTGTGGAAGAAACCCCCTGCTGTTCTGCATTCAAACCCTGTCTAAACACGTCAGCCAATGAACAGCATCATGGAACCAAATCTCATGAAAATTTTTGCCTTTTCCTGCTTCCATCTAGCAAAGCTGGGCAGAGCCACCTCATTTGCATACTTCTTTGCCTCTGGAAGTTAATTAAAGTTGTCTCTTTCTGTTGCTTAGATTGAGCCAGATGAGGTGGAAACAGGGAATGATGTCTCTACTTCAGCCATCTTTTCCAATGACCTCTGGATAGCACTGCTCCTGAGAAGCCCCGCCAGGAATCTAGAGGCTTGCTCAGGTTGAGAGTCTCCAGGAGACTTAGAATAGCAGGAGTTTGGACATCCTTCAGGAATCCCTGTCTGAGCAAGGAGGCTCAGGGATTTTTTTCAGAATTTCCCAATTTTCATTGCATTTGGTGCTTTTTTTTTTTTTTAATATTTTGAAGAGTAGAGAAAGGGAAAATTACAAAATTGAATGAACCACTGAAAAGTCATGCAATTCCCCAAAGGTCAGTAGCTCCAGCTTCGGAAATAGAGGCTATCAGGAATAAATAAACACAAAGACAACAAATCTCTCCAGGTCATTGAGACATTGGTATAATAAGTGGGACCATGGCCAGCTCCTAAGTCTCTCTCTCTCTCTCTCTCTCTCTCTCTCTCTCTCTCTCTCTCT
>NW_027187037.1:0-9363 GCF_028583685.1 Petaurus breviceps papuanus | reverse complement strand
TCTCTCTGTCTCTGTTTCTCTCTGTCTCTCTCTGTCTCTGTCTCTCTGTCTCTGTCTCTCTCTCTCTGTCTCTCTCTCTCTTTCTCTCTCTCTCTCTCTCTCTCTCTCTGTCTCTGTCTCTCTGTCTCTGTCTCTCTGTCTCTGTCTCTCTCTCTCTGTGTCTCTCTCTGTCTCTCTGTCTCTGTCTCTCTGTGTCTCTCTCTGTCTCTGTCTCTCTCTCTCTGTCTCTGTTTCTCTCTGTCTCTCTCTCTCTCTGTCTGTCTGTCTCTGTCTCTCTCTGTCTCTCTCTGTCTCTGTCTCTCTCTCTGTCTCTGTCTCTCTCTCTGTCTCTCTCTGTCTCTCTCCCTCTGTGTCTCTCTCTCTCCCCACCCCACCCCTGCCAGGAATAATACATTTTTTTTAAAAGTTTAACATGATCGCTACCTATTTTTAGCCCTGTAAGTCATATTACTTGAATCTTAGTTTCTTTGTAACATCTCCCCTACATAGGTGATTTAGTGGAGATGGGAAGGTTAAGTGAAAGGTGTTTATTTTTTCTTTTTTTCAGGTTGGATGGAGGAGACATGGACTTGTTTGTACACCATAGGGAAAGAATCACTAGACAGGGAGAGAAAGAAGATAAGTGAGGGAATGGGGACGACAGAGAGGACAGTCTATTGTAGAAGACAGGACAGATGGAACTGCATGTGCAGGAAGAGGGGTGAGCTTTGGTAAAGAGGAAGGTCGCCTCCTATGGTGAAACAGGGCTGACAGAGGAGAGAGCGGCAGAAGGCACCTGGCGCTAGGAGATGCTTCTCATTGTCCAGACTTCCCTCGTATTAGTAAAGGGCTTGACTGCTCACTTGCATCCCTCCCCCTGCCCAAGCACTTACCAAATCTTCTCATTTCTGCATGCACGCTGTCTTTCCCCAGTCCTCTCCACTCACACAAACTGTGCTCATGTTCAAGTCCTCATCACCTCTTGTCTAGACAGATGCAATTGTCTCCTCATTAGTTTTTCTGCCTCAAGTCTCTTCCCACAGCAACTCATTCTCTACATAGAAGCCAAGAACGTATAGATGGCAAAGGTGATAGAGCTCTGGGCCTTGAGTCAGGAAGAACTGAGTTCAAATCTGGCCTCTGACACTTACTGACTGTGTGGCCTTGGGCAAGTCACTTAACCCTGTTTGTCTCAGTTTTCTAATCTGTAAAATGAGCTAGAGAAGGAAATGGCAAACCATTTTACCCTAAACAGGGTCACAAAACATTAGACACAACTGAGAAATCACTGAACATCAACAGAAGCCAAAGGGATCTACCTGAAGGACAGATGTGATTGGCATTCTTCTAATCAAACTCCAGTGGCTCTCTATGATTACCTTTATGATCAAATGCCATGTTATCTTTCTCTCAGTCTTTAAAAAAATGTCACTTTTGTCACATATGTACCCATTAGTATAGCATTAGGTCTATAGAATACAAATGAATAGGTAAATAGACACATATTGTAGGAACTACCTCAAATTTTGTTTTCCTAATAGAAGTGGGCAATCACAACAATGTAGAGTTCACTGCTCTAGACTAACGAAGGACTGCGTGTTAACCAGAGAGGCTGAGAAAGGGACAAGGAGCTTGGTGTGGGGTCTGGGGAGACTTTAGCATCTCTAATGGTGGATGGTGTGTGGACCCAGGTTTGATGAGGGTTTGATATGGGTGAGTGACATTGGAGTTATTAGCCCAAGTTTGGGGTCTTGACTGTGGACAGGATGAGACCCAAGACATAGCACCCTCTACAGGATGCATATAAAAGGGGGGGATCATAACTGTACTTCCCATCTCATGAGGATTTTGTAAGTATGAAGTGATGCATATACATATATGCAAGTCTATATGTATATGTGATGTATACACATGCATACATATGTGTATATGTACATGTATACATATATATTTCTTTCTGTGTGAATACCTTTTCAAATCCTATGTCTAACACATTATGTGGTGTGATTCCTGAACAAGTAATTTAATCTCTCAGTGTTCTCTAGGTACGATAAAATTATAACTTGAAAAGTTGATGCCAACCTGCATTTATAAAGAGAATTTCCTCACATGGGAGCTCTCTAAACCAATGAACTCATTCCCTTTCCTTATTATTTTATTATGATACATACTTTTCGACAGTGGCAGAAATATTTTATTAGTTAGGAGGGAGATCTGTAGACAAATGTCATGAGAAGCCATCTTTGCCCTTTGCAGCTCTGTCCAGCATGTTTATTAGAGACTTAGATGGAGACATTGAATGGAAGGCTTATAAAATCTGTGCATGGTGGGGGAGGGGGAAGTGGGAAAACATTGCAAGAGAGGATTGTCATCTTGATATAAGAACAAGGAACCAGCAAATAATAAGTAAAATGGATTCTCAATTTAGAGTAGAAAGGAACTTGGAAGGTCCTCCCTCCCTCCCCAGACCAAACTGATTTACAGCTGAGGAAACTGAGACTCACAGAGGTAATGTAATTTGTTCAAGGTCACAAGGAGTAATGGCAAATAATGGTGTCAAAACCAAATGTTCTGCTTCCAAATCCAATAAAAGAAAAAAGGAAGAAAGGATGGAATAAGGGATAAAGGGAAAGAAAGAAAAAAGAAAAGAGTATTTATTAAGCCCTTACCACATATATGTACCAAGAACTGTGCTAAGGGCTTCACAAACATTTTCTCATTTGATCCTCTCAACAGCTCTGCAACATAGGAGTTATTACCCCCATTTTACAGTTGAGGAAACTGAGGCAGACTAAGGTTAAGTGAATCGCCCAGAATCATACAGCTGGTCAGTTCCAGAGGCTGACTTTGAACTCAGACCATCTAGACTTAAGACCCACTCCCTCTCCATTGTACCATCAAACAAGGAGAATGAGCTACCTTGGTAGTTTGAGTTTCTCATCTCTTGAGCTATTTAGATAACAACCAAACAGATACTGCCCCCTTTAGATATTGTGTTTGTCCTTCACTTTGGAAGGGGACCATGACGTCAGGGAAATGAGGACATGAGTTGCAGTTGACTTGGCTTGGAGTGAGAGAGGGCTGTGCACATTCACCAGTCTCTTTCTCCTCTGAAGCCATCAGGGCTACTGGAGACGGCCTAGGATGCAGTGGAAGATGTTGATGCTTTTAGGTTAAGACCTTTTAAGATTCTCACTTTGAGTCAGGTAACACCCATTCATTGAATGGGCCTCTTAAAGAAGGGAACCAAAATGTTTAATGTGAAGGTATTTGTAGAACCCATATAGGATGGGGAGAGGGGAGAAACTTTGGAACTCAAGGGATTGTGGAACTGAATGTGTCAAACAAAAGTAATCGAATACATTTTAAAAAAAGAAAAAGAAGTGAGAGGAGGGATGGCCCCTTTAATTAAAAAAGAAAGCAAAACAGAAAACTTGGAGGGAAAGACCCCAGGGCTGCTGGTCAAAAGCGAAACTGTTACTATTGACTAGATGGCCTTCCAGTGAAAGTTAATGACTTCCTGGAATGCCAATCAACTAACTTTTACTTTGCATTGACTCTTCGCTAAGTACCACCAGGAATTGCTAGATACCAAAGGGAGCAAACCACTAGCTCCTGCCCTCGGGGAGATTTAGTCTAATTGGCTGTACACACAATGAAATCACAAGTAGCCTAAGGTGTACAAATCAGAGAAAAAAAAAAAAACTGGGGACTAATGGAGGAAAGGGAATCAAGAGAAAGGTGATATTCCTGGAAAAGGTAATGTTTGACCTGGGTCCTATAGGAGAAGGACTTCTATTAGGGAAGCTGGAGAGGACCATGAGAGCAGGAGACCTCATGGTTTGGAGGGGTGTCGCAGAGAAGCCAGAGAAGGTGGAAAGGAAGATGGCTGGAAGTGCCAGACTATGGGGGACTTTGAACATCATTCTAGGGAGTTAGCCAGTAAGGAAGCACCAAGGCATTTGAGCAGAAGGATGACATTACACCCCCCACTCCCACCCCCATGTGAGAGAGTGCTTACAGTCAATGAGCCTTGTGTTTGGAGTCTGAGCACCTGACTTCCAAGCCCAACTGTGCCCTGTGATGAGTGATTTCTAAGGTTACTTCCAAATTTGAATCTATAAACTTAAGGTTAACTGAGCAAAAGATGGAAGAAAGATGAATGCCTAGAAAAGCGATCCAGGCAGATGATGATGAGAACCCGCATGAGGGTTGGAGTTGGTGGAATAGAAAGAGCAAATGAAAGAAGCGTAAGATCTTCGGATCACAGATTCAGAAATAGAGGAGCCCCTCAGATTGTCCAGAAGAAGAAACTGAAGTCCAGGGAGATGAACGGCCTGTCAAAGGTCACTGTGGAGGGAGACATCAAGGCACTTAGGAACTAACTGCCTGGGCGGGATAGAAAAGAAGAAAGAAACAGTCAAGCCTAATTCTACGTTACTGAGTGACTCTGAGCAAGACGCCCGGGCTCTGTGTGACCGTGCCCTCCTTTATGGGACGATGGAATCAGACTCCATAACTGCGATCTCCTTACAGCCAGTCCACATTAGACTTACCCTGGGAGAGTCAGTCTAACCATTCAAATGCCAAGTCTGAATAGCTTTCTCTTCTTTCCTAACTCATGGATATTAAGCCATATGTGAAAACCGAATAGAGCCCCGACACCATGTTGAACAGACAAAACAAATATACTTTCAGATTTCTTTGGATGAAAAGACTGTTGCTTTTGGAAGGAGCCTTTTTCCACAGAGGAGAGATTTAGTCAAAAAGTCAACTGAGATGGTTTTGTCTTCATTATTCCCATCTCCCTCTTTCCTTTCTTCTTTCTTTCCTTTCCTTTTACTGCTTTCTATGCCTTGTCTTGATTCATTTTCATGCAGCAGAGCAGTTATCCGGGGCTTCACCCCAACTTGGTATCCTAACCCCCCCCTCCCATCTCTGGGGTAACTGCATTCCCTCATCAGAAAAAGTGCGTTGAAGTTTCAGACTGGTCTGACCTCAAAGCTGAGCTCTGCCCTGAGGCTGTAACTAGGGAAATTGAGTAAAAGTTATCAATGAGACCCTGCAGTGAGCTCCCAGCTGTCTCCAGGGGGCTCCAGGCATCACTTGGAGCTGGTGGTCAGGAGGCTGCTATGCCCAACACACAATCTGGAGGGAGGATGAGTGTTCTCAAGGTCTGGAAGTTTTAACTGCATTTGGCAGATAGAGAGTTTCCAAAATAATTCCTTCACTAGTTACAGAAAAAATAAAATCACAGGTGATGACTTGATGGATCACTGAAACTGGATAGAGATGCTGTCACTTTGGGGCCTTAAAGGCTGAGAGTCCACAGCTTGTGGGTTGGCAAAATGATGTTAAAGCAGTGACTTTCTGTCACTTGGAAGTGATGAGAAGAAAAGCTAAGAGAGTGAACAGAGATGAGGGTCAAGCAGAAAGATGCTGGCTGGGTCTATGAGACACTAAAAAAGGAAATCAATACTTAAAAAAGTCACACTTCATGGTAGCCCCTATAAGTTGTTGTGTGATTGTTGTTTTCTTTCAAGTTCATCTATCTGTTTCCATACCAAGTGACATCTTAAGGCCGGAGTTCTTAACCTGGGATTCATAGGCATGTATGAGTGTATAGATGTGTGTGTAATTGAGTTTCAATTTAATTGTTTTACTTTGTAAACCTTTGTATTTTATGTATTTTGGAATATTATTCTGAGGAGTAGTTCAGAGGTTTTCCCAGACTGCTACCCAAGGCATCTGTTAAATAAAAAGGGTGAAGAACCCCTGCTTTGCAGAGCTGGGGCCAATGGAGACCCCAGGGGAAGAGCTAGTGCTTCCCTAAGGTCCTGAAGAGGGAGACTTTGTGAGTTACTCAGATCATGTAGAACAGTAGGGGAAGAGGAAGGGAAAGGTAAAGAGAAAGAGAAAGGGAAAGGGAAGGGAAGGAGAATAGAAGAGAAAGGGGGAAATGAAAGGGAAGGAAAAGAGGGAAAGGGCAACAGGAGGGGAAAGTAGAGGGGTATTCAGGATTTAAACTCAGACCCACCAACTCCACACAAGAATTAATGTCCGATTAGATATGATTAAAGTGAAACCTGAGTCTCGGAGAGGTTTAAGTGATTTACCCATGACTCTACACTTAGGAAATACCAGGCCCAATATTAGAAGCCATAAAACTCCCGTCTCCAAGTCTGATGATTTTCATAAGGATATTTTTTAATTGAAGTGACAACAGTGAAATGAGAAGAGGTGGTTTTCCCATGAGGTATCATGATGCCCATTTTGACTAAAATGACGACTTTGTGTTTCAGCACACTGTTGACACAGCTAGGGAGGAATCAGCATGTCATAGAAAAGTCAGTTGTCTGAAAGCAGCTCCCTTGTCCTGATACTCATCTTTCTGTAACAAGAAACAATTGGGCAGCTTGAGATGGCTGAGCAATATTTTTAGGGGAAATTTAGGGCAACAGTTTCATGAGGATGTTTGTCCACCATCAAAGAAGAGCTATGCCCTGCCTTTCCCCCTCTCCTTATCACTGTTATTAAATCTTCATCTTACAAATAAGACTTAGCACTAATACAAAGGAGAAAAGCTGGGGAAGGCAGAGGAGGAACCAATCGTGAGCTATGCCAATTACAACATCAGCTGATGCAGGCAATTCAGGATCATACCAGAAACCTGGAAGAAAACCACTGGACCATATACCTGAAATGAGAACTGTGAAGTTTTCCAACCCAAGGGAAACTCCACTCTCAACACTAATCCCATAAACCAAGAGAAGGAACAATATTCCATTAGCAGCCATTTATTAAGTAGGGATTATGTATAGTTAAAATGATGCATTCAACAACCAAAAAATATAAGCCCCTCTTGTATATAGAGCATTATGCCTGATGCTTGAGGAGATAAAATGGACAGACAAAACAAGTTCTCTGCCCCCACGGCGCTCCCATCCTAAGGAGGATTTAAAAGCCGGACTACTCCACTAGCTTAGATGCATGTCTATTTGAAGTTGTCTTGTATGAGAACAGAGGAAAAGGTTGTGCTGACCATACTGATCCAGGGCATCCATAGTTGGGTCAGTGTCTCTAGGAAGAGGTTATTTAAGTTGGGATTTAAGGAATGAATAGAAACTCAGGGGGCAGAGAGGAGGAGAAAGGACATTCCTGTTCTCTGGAAAAGCCAGGCTCTATGGTGTGTTAGGGGGACAGCTGGGAATGCAGAATCCAAGAAAGAAAATGACATTAGATCAAACTTGAAGAGTTGCACAGCAGCAGATTGAGGAGGGTCTCAAACATTAACTGTGGGAATTTGGACTCTCCTTTAAACAATCACAACAAATCCAAGAAGATACTGAAGGTTTGACACAAAGGAAAGAGCCTTGGATTTATAATCGGAGGACCTGGGTTCAAATCCTGGCTCCTTTCAGGGCCTTAGTTTCCTCAAATGTAAAATGAAGGAGCTGCGCTAGATGACCTCTGAGTGTCTTCTAAATCCAAATCTATGATGGTGAGACTTTTGTATCTGAGAGTCACTGGACAACACCTTTGCATTTGAAAAATGGCTGGCAAGGCCTTGAAGGCTGGCTTAGGGGAGGACAGTATAGAGCTCAGCTTCTTCACCTGGTTATGGTCACCAAATGCCAACATAACTGATTTCCTTTGTAACACTATCAATTGGTTTCTATGCATTGAAAAACACTATTTTGAGAAAGTTTCCTCAAAGGGGTCCATGACATTAAAAAGGTGATGCATCCCTGGTGGAGATACAGGAAGCCAAGATAATTGAATCAAAACAAGAGTGAAGAAAACATTGAAAAAACTCCTTGGGACTGGAGCAACTGCCAGGCAAGGCTACTCTGTCTTTTTCCTGAAGTATCCTGACGGAGATGGCCAAGATATGTGTTTTTTTCCATATCCTACCCACCAGTGAGCAGTGGTCTGGTCATTGTGTTTCTACTGAGTTTTGGGAAGTACTTGGGCCAGGAAGGACAACTGCGTGCGATGTGGCTTACTAGACTGGGCAGTGCAAAAACACCCAGCACCAAGTTTTTGTAGGGGGCTGAACCATGAAATCTAGGTGAGCAGACAGAGCGGGAAGGGCACAGAGCATGGGGAGAAGGCTGAGTGGGACAGCGTTCTATGTGTTTAAGTGCTGTTGGAAAGAGAAAACAGGAAAAAGACAGCACCCTCATGTACCCCACCCCCACACAGAGCAAACAGAAGATCCGTTGCAGGGAAAACAGGGGAGCAAAATGACACTCACTTCCATTACTGGTCTGGGGAAGAAACACTGGAGCCTGCTCTGTCAGAGAATAAAATCTGTTCTGAATTCCCTCTGTCTTAATGGTCTGTTAAGACACAGGGGTACATTTTCAAAGTGGTCCAAGGCAATTAGCCACCCAAATTCCCACAAATAAATAGAAGCCGCATTGCTGAAATTCTACAAAGCCCCAAACAAGTTACCCATTTTTAATGCAATTAGCTATTTTAACCATTTGAAAGCAATTTACAACAGACTTGAAAGTATTCTTGTCTGGGAGAGTGCTGGCAGAGGGCGTTCCCCATGTTACACATTCCCAAAAAAGACACTAGAATCACAGAAGTTCAGGAGCAGAGGAGACCAGGGGTGGGGGATGGGGTGAGGCATGTCTTCCATTATCCGTCCTAAGAAAGACTTCCCCCTACAAGATTCCCAAGATCATTGAGGCTTTGTTCCCATGAGGAGCTTCTCTCAAGGAGAGAAGCCACTCTGGGATGGCTCTAATCAGAAGGAAAGTCTTCCTGCCATCCAGCCTCAGTTTACCTTTTTGAAAATTTCATCTACTGCTTCTGATTCTGCCCTCTGAGGTCGAGCCAACTAAACCCAATCCTCTAATATGCTCTTCTGGGAGACAGCCTTTCAAATATAGGAAGGAATTTGACTCGTCCTCCCTGATTATTCTCCTTTCCAGGCTGAACATCCCCAGTTCCTTTGATTGATCCTAATGTGGTCTGGACTTGAGCTCCTATTTCATCTTCTTGGAGATCCACAGATTATCAGTGCTCTTCTTAAAATGTGAGGACCAGAATGGAAGGCAATACTCCAAGTATGCCCTGACTAGGGCAGAGTCCAGGGAAGCCATCACCTCTCTAGTCCTCAACACAATGCTTCTGAATGCACATTCTGATCACATTCACTGCCTTCACATTAAAGTGAACACTCTACTTTAGCAAACAGTCTACTGAACCTCACCCCACCCCCACCATCCCAAACTTTTTCAGGCACACTACTATATAACTCTATCTCTCTCATCTTGTTCTTATAAGCCCCACCTCTTTTTGCACATGCTTTTGTTCTTTCTCCTCTTCTTTTCTCTCCTCTCCTCCTTTCTGCTTCCCTTCTCTGTTCTT
>NW_027187036.1:15372-22394 GCF_028583685.1 Petaurus breviceps papuanus | reverse complement strand
GCCTCCTGGCCACTCACCCGCAGGTCACCACCACGACGGCGACTATGGCGATGGGACGAGGACGGCGGGGGCGTCAGGGAGCTCCTGCCGCGTGGTAGGGCGGGGCTGCCTGGACCTAGAAGGAGGAGAGGCACGTGGTCTAAGCCTCACCACCCGGGGCTCCTCCGCCGTGTCGCCTGGGGTCTCATCACTCCTGCGGGGGCGGTCGTCCTCCTCCGCACCCCTTACCCTCCAGCGCCCCCTCCAGGTCAAGAGAGTAATGGCACCCTCGACGAAAAATAGGCCTCCCTCCTCCCCTGCCCCAAAATAGGTGGCCTGGGAGCCAGAGCCAGGGAAGGAGAGGGGACGGGGAGCGGGGGGGGGGGGGGGTGGGTTCATAACAATTGCCGCCAACTGCTGAACTGCAACGAAAACCAGGCGGTGCATTTAATCATGCAGAGCAATCTGGTCCTGGAGCAAGCAGCTGCAAACGCCCTGGAGAAAACAGCTGTAAATGCCCCACAGAGAGCAGCTGCAAATGCCCAAGCGCACACATCTGCAAATATCCCAGAGAGAGCAGCTGCAAATGCCCCTGGAGAAAACAGCTGCAAATGCCCCGGAGAGAGCAGCTGAAAATGCCCCAGAGAGACCAGGTCCAAATGCCCCGGGGAAGGCAGCTGCAAATGCCCTGAAGAGAGCAGCTGCAAATGCCCCTGCCTGTGCCAGAGAAAGCTGGAGGGGACTGTGTCCGGTCAGATGGACCAGACGCGATAAGAACAACCACAAACGCTGTGTAGCACTTGCAGTAAGCCAGGTGCTTGAGACACAGATATAATTCACTTACAGATGTAATCTCACTCGTTAGGTCGTTGCTGTCTGTGCTCAGAGGACCAAAATGGAATCGATATGTTGGAGTCAAAGAACAGTGTGTCCGACTGTGGCTGACCAGACCATTACTAGTTTGGAAGGCTCTACCACAGGTTGGGCACAAATAAGCCATGTGAAGATTTGGGGTGGAGATTTAATCTTACACATTCCTCTTGGGCCATACAAATTAAAGGGAAGACAGATTCATAATACCATGCTCCCTTCAATGTCAGAAAAATTGAATCAGCTTAAACAGAGCCATGATCTCATACAGCCCATAAGAAAACAAACTTCATTGAAGAAACTCTATAGGTAAACTAAGTCAGGTGGCAAATTAAACTACATTTAGAGGACGAAGAATAGGCTGATGGAGGAGGAAAATTTACATGTTTCCAATCCTTGGGGACAGTGGAATTTCTACCTCTGGCTTCTTATCTAAGGGATGTTTAAGGCCCGTAGGTAAAGTTTTATATTCCATCATACAGTTTTCTGTAAGGTAAGGTTGATATTAACTAAAAGGTACAGGGGGAACTAAAGGAAATTTTTTAAAGTGCCATAACATTTCCCCCCACTTTTGATCACACAGAGAGGTCTGCAATACCTTTCTTTGATCCCTCACTTTTAAATTCTGTCTATCTCTGTCCTGGGCATATTTTCAACTGGTCTTATATGTACATGTATATAGGCAGACATGAATATTGGAAGACATTGGATACAGCAGTGAACCAAGAGTAACATTGTGTATGTGTGTCTATGTATCATAAAAATATATAATCCAGGAACATCATATTTACTGGTGCTTTTGTCACTGTTAATAGAAAGATTTTAAAATCAATCATAAATATGCATATGTATATATATACATATGCAGATATATAGAGATATCCTAGTTCTTAGAGAAAATAGTGTCATCTTACTGTTTTTCTCAAAGGAAAGTTTGCTACTCCACTGAAACTTAAAACTTTTACACAAAATCTTAAAGTTAAAATTTTTGTGTCTTTATTAAATCATATCATTGAAATTATCCCTCCTCTGACAATACACACACACACACACACACACACACACACACACACACCTACATCTCCTCACATCATCCAGAAAAGAGGTGGCACTATACAGACCTGATAAGAAATAATATATAATACAATAAATACTAACAAAAAGAGACAGAAAGAATAAGAAAATGTAAGAAATAATATTTCAAAAAAACACAGATGCAGAAATTGGCCTAGGAGAGATAATCTAAGAAATATCAGACCATCCAAAAACTATGATTAAAAAAGTCTGAACACCCAAGTAGACATTTTGAAATGGAAATATTGAAGCCAAGAGAAATGTAGAACGGTACACCTTTGTGTTTAATTGAAAGGGTGTGAGGATGAATTGTTTACATACTGATAAGGGGATGGAAAACAATTGTCTTCTCAGAAAACTAATATCTTCTCAGAATGCTAATATCTTTAATAGTCATAGAGGAAAGAAAATAAGATAAAACAGAGGGTCTGTGGATGGTTTTCTTCTGTTCTGATGTTCTCAGGAAGCAAAAATTGGAGTGATGGGGGGGGGGGGGCTATACTGAGAAGGAAAGGAGAAGGAAATGGCCATCATGTATACAAAAGAGAAATAAGATGAAAAGTATTTAATTATGAGGAAGGGGTGGGAGAAATGGGTATACAAGGTACTTCGCTTTCATCTGAAGTGGATACAGCCAGTTAAACACAATCACACCCCACCCCCCCAAACACAACACACAACACTACACACACAGAGACCTCAGTAAAGAAATACATTAAACTCAAAAGGAAAATAGGCAGGCACAAGAGAAGGCCAGAGAGTAATTTTAAGAGGGAGGGCAGAATTGGTAAGGAAATAGCCATAAGCAAAATAAACTCAAATGTTGGAGGGAGGAGCATGAAGAGGGGATTAAAAAGAAAAGAAGAGTAAAAATTCAGGATCATGGGTGAGACAAGAAGAAAAGACTGGCAGCACAGCAAAAGCAGAAGTTTCATGTAGAGATCACAATGGAACAGTATCAATTGGGATCAATACTTAATTGCTCATGGGTAGGTAGAGCTAATATAAATGACAATAATAACTTAAATTAATTATTCAATGTTGTACCAATAAAACTCCCAAAAGAATAGATTATGGAGCTAGAAAAATAAAATAATAATTTGGAGGTACAAAGAAAGAAATCAAGAGTCTCAAGCACAATAATGAAAAACATGGCAAGTGACAAGGCCTGTCTGTACTGGATCTCAAACTTTATTACAAATCAGTCATCATTGAAACAGTTTGGTACTGGTTTAAGGAAAAAGAGATCTATTAGTAGAAAAGTTTAGTTACATAACTTACAGAAACAAATGCAGTAATATAATGTTGGTTAAACCCAAAGATCTCTGGTTATGGGAGGAAGGACTCATTAGTTGACAAATACTTCTGGAAAAACTAAAAAGTAGTCTGACAGAATTTAGCTAGAGACCAACATTCACACCATCCACCAAGGTGAGCTTCAAATGAATGCATGACTCAGACATAAAAGGTCAAAGTAGAAATAAATTAGAGGAAGAAGGAAGAAAATAACTTTGGGATCCATAGAAAGGGGAAACCTTTATGATTAAAAAAGGACAAACCACTTATGAATGAAGATGAAACCTGCTACTCACCTCCAGACAGAGAGGTGATGAAGTTGAAGTGTAAAAAGAGGCATATATTTTTTAGATATGGCTAATGGGGGAATTCGTTTTGCCAGACAATGTAGTTCTGTATTGAGGGACATGCTTTTCAGTTTTTAAATTTGTTCAGTTGGGGGTGGGAGTGGGGAGAGTAGATATTGAGAGAGAGAAATTTTAAAATACTTAATTGCTTGAAAAATAAAAATAATTGAAATTGAAAAATAATAAAATAGAAAAGTAGTTAGGTCATCTGATTTTTTAAAAGAGAGGAATGCCAAATCACTCATATCAAAATGGAAAAGGAAACATTCACCATAATTAAAAAGAAAAAGGAAATTAAAATCTATTTTGTCTAATTATATACTAACAATTAATAACTTAGATGAAATGGATGAAAACTTAGAAAAATACGAAATTCCCAGAGTAACAAAAGGAGAATTAGACTACTTAAATTAAATAACCCAGTATCAAAAAAAGAAATTTAACAAGACAAAAATGAATTCCCAAACGGGAAAAAAACAGAACTCCAGGACCAGATCTATTTGCAAGAGAATTCTACCAAACATTCAAAGAAGAATTAATTCTAATATTACATAAACTGCAATAGTGGGAAAAGAAGGCACCTTTCCATTTTTTCTTCTTTCTAGTGGTTCAGTTAAAACCAGAGAAAGCCAAATCAAGGAAGAAAATTCTTGACTAATGTCCCAAATGAAAATGGACAAAAATGTAAATAAAATATTAGCCAATAGGATCCAACAACATATTATAAAGATTGTACGCGGTGATCATATTGGATTTATATCATTTATGTCCCTGTAATCAGATCAATATCTACCAGTGTTCCTCCCTATCTCCTCAGAAACAGTTTTCCTTCAAAATCTGGTAACGCTGATCAGCCCCTATGCTCTTTGATAGCTTCCTGGTCACTTAGGAGCATAAAACCATTGCCCTCCCTTAAATCTTACTGTGCTAACGAGAACTACAACAATATAAACGAAAAGAGCACCAAAAAATTAGAAGAAATTGGCATAAAATTATAAAGATCAATTGGCACTTGAATGAAGAAGACAATCCCAGCCTACTTACTGTTGGGAGGGGGAGGGGTCCATAGGTGTTACACGTTCCACATGTTTGGGGGCTTTCTCAACGTATTGACCAATTGTGCTGCTTTTTTTTTTCCTCTCTAAGAATTACTGTATGTCATATGAGATGGTTCTTTGTGAGGGGGAGGCAGAAGGACACATGGGATAACTATAGTGATGTAAGAAAGAGAAAATATCAGTAAAAACTTTTTTAAAAGTCCCACCTTTGAGACCTCATAAAAAAGAATCACATGATTATATCAATAACTGCTAAAAAAAGGCTTTTGAAAAATCCAATAATTATTTCTGTTAAAAAAAATCTTAAAACAAGTGAAGACACATTCAGAAGCTATATAAACATAATTACAAAACATTTAAAAGAAGTAAAAACAATGCAATAATTGGAGAAATAGGAATTGTTCGTGGATAGGCTATATCAATATAATAAAAATGACAAAACAATCTAAATGAAATTAGTGCCATGCCAGTCAAAATTGCCAAAGGATTATTTTACAAAAATAAAAATGATAAAAAACAAAATTCATATGGAAGAACAAAAGGTCAAGAATCTCAAGAAATGACCTTTCAGATCCATAGAAAAAGGAAATGTTCATGATTAAACCAGGGAGAGGGCAAGAGAAGATACAATGAACAATGGATTACATAAAATTTCAAAGTTTTGCACAAACAAATCTAATGCAGGTAAAATTAGAAGGGAAATGGGTCATTGGAAAAACAAAGAGAGAAACAGCATTGAAAAAGATTAGAGAATTCTTTTCAATACGAACCCAAAGTTTGATAAACCTGCAGTTCAGACGAGGAAGCATAGGGGGGGGGGGGGGGGGGGAGGAGAGGTAATGGATAGTATGCAGAAAAAGACCTGCATTTTTGGACACAGCTAATGTGAGCATTTGTTTTATGGGATTAGGTGTATTAGTTATGAGCGTTTTATTTTTCGTTTAAATGAGGAAGGTTGTGGGAAGGAAAATAATAAATTCTTCTAAGGAAAGAATGATTTCACAGGAAAGAATCTCACAAGTAGTGAAATGCAATATCATTTCAATATTTCCTAACGTCCCCTCACAAAACATAGTATAAACCACTGAGCAGTACCACAAACACGAAATCAAAGAGATCTTCCCTAATTTGCATGAGGGGAAAAGTATTACTCTGTATTACACCATAGCTAAGGTCCTGCAAGAAGGTCTCCACTCGGTGTTTTGCGCCCTCACTCCCTGGAAAATGTCTGTTTAAAAAGCGGCTTTTCAGAAAGGAGGAAGGCTGGCGAGATCATGGGCTGAGACCCGTATTGTACAGGACCAGGGAGCCCTCTCTCTGCTCCCCCCCAGCCCCCGCCATTGCACACTCAGCCGCTCCTGTGCATGGTGGTGTCACGTCTGCTCACACTGGCTGGGAGGTATTCATTTAGTCCCAAGAGGCTTGGCCTCTTCCAAGCTGTGCTTCAACACAAGCAGAGGTGGAGTTCGAACATTGTTGCCCCCGTGCCCCCCCTCTTGCAGAGGGGGAAACTGAGGCCCCTGGCGCCCCGCCAGGAAGCTGACTTCTGAATTCAGACCTGGCAGTTTGCAGCCACATCATTGGATGTTCAGGTCCCTACACACCCTTGACCCGCCCCCGCCCCCCCCCCCTTCCTCAGCCCCTACCTTCCCTGCCTTGTTTCCGGGTAGCAACTGGTAGATGATTGGTTGGCTCCTTTTGCTGCGCACTTCCGTTGCCCATAAAAGGAGGACCTGTAGCGGCTCACGCCCCTCTTCCCTCCCACATTCCTGGGAAGAGCCACGCTTTGGTAGCTTCTCCGCTATCGTCGACGACCACGACTCTCACAGCCTTGAGAGCCGAGTGGTCCAGTCAGACCAGAGAAGGGGTCAGCTGGCCATCCAGCCAGTTTGCTCAGCAGTCCCGAGACCAGAGGAGGCGCAAGCGAGCCAGTCCTCTGTCCAGCCAGGCCGCCTGCCGAAGCTGCGCAGTCGGCTGAGGTGTTCCAGGCCGGAACCTGCTGAGCGGAACGCATGGTGATGTCGCTTTCCAAGTACCAGAGGAAGACAGCCAAGGGCTCCTCCCAGTTCCCAGAGGGCGAGCCGGTGCTGACCTTCCACGGCGCAAGAATGCGCCAGGGACACTGCATCAGCGTGGCTGTGGAACACACGAAAGTCAAATACCTGGTACGTTACCAAAGCGGGATGGGGGTCAGCCCAGCTGAACTGGTTTACTCCTCCTATGCCCAGCTCCAGGAGGCCCCCCCTTCTGATGGCAGTGGTTCAGGCCAGGAACCCGAGTCAGCAGTGAGTAGCTCCAAGGCCAAGGGCAGTCCTGGCCGAGCAGGCCCCAGCACTAGCCGAGAGGGCCCGAGCACCAGCAAAGCGGGACTGAGCACTATCCGAGAGGGCCCGAGCAC
>NW_027187036.1:8588-15362 GCF_028583685.1 Petaurus breviceps papuanus | reverse complement strand
AGCACCAGCAAAGCGGGACTGAGCACTATCCGAGAGGGCCCGAGCACTAGCCGAGAGGGCCCGAGCACCAGCAAAGCGGGCCCCAGCACTAGCAAAGCAGGCCCCAGCACTAGCCGAGAGGGCCCAAGCACCAGCAAAGCAGTCCCAAGCACTATCCTAGAGGACCTGAGCACTAGCCGAGAGGGCCCGAGCGCCAGCAAAGCGGGCCCCAGCACTAGCGGCACCAGCAGCAGCCACCTAGGGGGCGCCATGGTTCAAGGGGCCTCCAGTGAGAGAAGCAGTAGCAGCGGGCCCATTTCCCAGGGAGCGGGGGAAGCCGGCACCAGTGGCGCCCAATCCTCTACCTCCAAAGCAGCAGCCGAAGAGGTGTTCTACCCTGTAGTCAGTGGCTGGGACTATGAATGGATCCCTGAGAATAGAGTGCTCCGCTACTCTTCTGACCAGCTGAAGCAGGATAGTGATACCGTTCTCCAGATGTCTACCAGAAAACAACAGGCAGCCTCCCTCAGTAGCTGCCATGCCTTCGCCTATGGTGGTGGTGACAAAGGCGAACACAGTGACCCAGGCGAAAGTAGCTCCTCGGGAATGATGCAGCCACCCCCCAAGCGAAGTCGCAAGGTCCAAAGTCGAAGCAGCAGACCATGGGACCTGAGCAGCAGAGGTGATGCTGGGGATCCCAAACAGGATTCCACAGGCCAATGTGAAGTCCAGGTCAACCTGCCCAAGTCCCTGAGGCCCCTGCTTGTGCAAGATTGGGAGCTAGTGACCTTCAGGAAGAAGCTCTGCAACCTGCCGGCCAAAGTAACCGTTGATGCCATCCTGTCTGAATACGCCATGTTCCCTCTGAATTGTCGTACCAGGGAAAAAAGGTATGCTGTCTGTGGCCTGGTGGCGGTGGTCAAGGAATACTTTAATGCAATCCTCAGCACCCAGCTGCTGTATGACCTTGAGAGGCCACAATATGATGAATTGGTGGTCAGCTACCCCTCTTGCCAGATGTCCAAGCTCTATGGCGGTGCCCACCTGCTGCGCCTCTTCCAGCATCTGGGCCCTATGCTCACCTGCACTGCTCTGGATGAAAGCAGCTTGATTGTGCTTCTGAGTCATTTGAAAGATTTCATGGAATATCTGGCCAGCAATCCTTCTCAGCTGTTTATTGATGCCAATGATTACAAGCTGGCCTCTGAGGAGTACCTGAAAGTAGCTGTGTAAAGCCTTGGTGGTCTTGGCTCCAGCCTTATCAGCATTTCCTGGAGCCAATCTTTTGGGTATATCAGCCCACACCTTGCAAAAATGATCTGTTCCTGTATGTCCTTACGTTATTTGGGGTTGGTTTTTGTTCCTTTGATCTTTTAAATTTTCCTTCCATGCAGGAAGCTTCTTCTCCCCTTGCAGAGCAGTAGCTAGAGTTTGCAGTGATGGACATAGAGACTGGAATGCTGAACACAACGTTCCCTGCCTGCCTAGATGACCACAACTCCAGCTGTGATGCCGTGTACTTTGCATTCTGATGGCTCCACACCTCAGCCCTTGGGACCTGTGGTAATGCTCAGTGACCAAAGGCCTTGATTGAAGATTGTTAGTGCCAAAGATATTGTCACTTGAACAGGGTCGTAGGTACATGGGCTGGTTACTGGCCCCTTCTTGCAATGTGACCAGGCTTCTCTTCCATGTGCTTTGTCTCTATGTGCCGATTACTGAACTGTTCTGATGTTTGCTATGTTGACTCCAATGCATAATTTGGGGATAAGAGAAAAACATTCATCTGTACTGACATGTCTAGGAAAGTTCCTCCTTCAGACGGCTTTCAGAAGTGTCAAAAATGTATTGATTTTGCTGCCCAAAAAAGGTATACTTTGTAAAAATGTTTTTTTGCTTTTAAATCTCAGCACTTAGGACCTGTGTTAATGCTGTGTCCAAAAACCATAACTGATGATTGGTCGTGCCAAAGATGTCACCACATTAATGGGGGGTGGGTGTGGGTGTGTTGGGTCATCCGGTACATGAAATGTACTTGAAATGTGACTGTTCTTCCTCTATATATTTTATCTGTATGCCCCAATGACTGATATTTTCTATGCTGATAACAATGCATAATTTGGTGATAACAGAAAAACATTCATCTGTACTGAGGGATGCCTAGGAAAGTTTCTCCTTCAGAGGACTTTCAGAAGTCTCCAAAATGTATTGATTTTGCTGCCGCAAAAAGGTATACATGTTTCTATGGTTCTGTGCTTTTAAATCTTAGCACTTCGGACCTATATTAATGCCCAGTGTCCAAAGTCTTGGACCAATGATTAGTGGTGCCAAAGATGTCACCACATTAACAGGGTGTGGGTGTGTCAGGTTATCTGGTACATGGGACTAGCACAAGGGACATCTGCCCCTTTTTGTAATGTGACTATGTTTTTCTCTATGTTCCAAGGACTAAACTGTTCTGATATTTGCTATGTTGATTCCAACACATAATTAGGTGATAGGAAAAAAGCACCAATTTGTATAGATGGTTGTCTAGGAAAGTTCCTCCTTCACAGGGCTTTTAAAAGTGTCAAAAATATATTGATTTTGCTGCCCATAAAAAGGTAGACATATTTTTATGGTTCTGTGCCTTTAAATCTCAGCACTTAGGACCTGTGTTAATGCTCAGTATCCAAAAACCTTAACTGATGATTGATGGTGCCAAAGATGTCACCACATTAGTGGGGGGTGGGTGTGGGTATGTTGGGTTATCTGGTACATGGGGCTAGTTACCTGCCCCTTCTTGAAATGTGACTATGTTCTTTCTGCATCTTCTTTATCTGTATGCCCCAATGACTGATGTTTTCTATGTTGATTCCAATGCATAATTTGGTGATAAGAGAAAAACACTCATCTGTACTGACAGATGTCTAGGAAAGTTTCTCCTTCAGAGGGCTTTCAAAAGTGTCCAAAATGTTTTGATTTTGCTGCCCCAAAAATGTGTACATATTTTTATGGCTCTGTGCTTTTAAATCTCAGCACCTAGCACCTGTGTTAATTCTCAGGGACCAAAGTCCTGGACCAATGATTGTTGGTGCCAAAAATGTCACCACATTAATAGGGGGTGGGGGGTGGGGGTGTTATCTGTTATATGGGACTAGTTATCTGCTCCTTCTTGAAACGTGAATATTTTCACCTTCTACATATTTTATCTCTATGCCCCAATGACTGAACTGGTCTGATATTTGCTGTATTGATTCTGATTCACATTTAGATGATAAGAAAACAAATTATCTTCTGTATTAATAGATGTTTAGGAAAGTTCCTCCTTCAGAGGTCTTTTACAGATGTTGAAAATATATTGATTTTTCGCAAAATAAAATGTGTGTGTGTGTGCTTTTATTGTTCTGTGAGTTCCAGTAGATCCCAGAGGTCAACCCAGCTATGAAATCAATTAAGAGTGAGCTTTCCCTTTGCCCTGTTGATACGTTCTAACCCCATAAGAACTAGGCCTCTCAGAAAGGAGACGGGTTCAAAAATGAGGTGGGATGGGTACATCCCTGTTCCTTCAAACACACCAAGCCTCTGTGGTGATCACAAGGGCCTTCAAAAGCTATTGTATAGTATTGTAAGGTTCCTTCTGACACACCAACTATATGGAGAAGTAGTTAATCTGGGGATTTCCTCCTGGGAAGGTGGGGACATCTCCCTGAGTCTCTGTTAGGGCCATTCAGCATTGTTCTAAACCTTTTGCCTACTACCTGCAGAGGCCCCAGCAAGGGGCCTAACATCCCATCCCATGTACACCCCCTCAACTTTACGGCTTTTGTGGGCCCAAGAGGAAGGCGGAGGGACTGGGTTTTTGCAGGGACAACATATAGGATCAGGGACCTTGGAGGTCATTGTATCAGCAATGCCATATTCACAATGCCTATGGAGATTACAAATATGCTGATGTAATTATCCATTACAAAATACGTCATGTTTGCCATATGAGGAAATAAACTAGAAAATTTATTAAGATACCAAAAGACTGAGTCCCAAAACCAGAAAGTGAAAGCCATCAGAGTAGTTATGACATTGGCACAGGTAGATAAAGTAGAAAGCACCCACATTTTCAAGCCTTTAAAACAGAACAGGCTACCTCAGGCAAAGGTCCTCCTCTCCCCACACACAGCAACCACCCAGCGTCCTGGAAGCGCGCTCCCAGCAGCTCCGGCCCCTGGCAGTCCTCAGCAGGAGTCCTTAGCAGGAAGTCCTTAGCAGTCCTAACTCAAAAAGGGCTTCGAGCTGCCACTGCCTCTGCTGCTGCCGCCGTCACCACCACCGCCAGCCACCTCGGAAACGCTAGCTTGGCTTCCGCTTCCTCTTGCTCCGCCCCTTCCTGCTACATCAGCAAGTCCAACAGGGCATGGAAGATCTTTAAATCCCATAACCCTTACAGTCATCTAGCTTTGACCCAGCAAGTCGAGACCCTGTGGCAGAGAGAGCCATGTTGACCTTGACCATAAACCTGACTTTGAGGCTTTCCCTGCCTGGCCTTCTTCCTACACAAAGATCCTGAAAGGCCCTTTCTGCATGCACTAATTTCCAGTGTGAGAGGCTCACTTCCATCCCCCTGTCTTTTTATCCTTTAGCAATCTTTACTCTGACATGCATAACCTCCAGTTACAAAGTCTAAATGCTCTGCCCCTCAAAAGAAATGATTACATCTTTTGACAAGCATAAGGAACTGGCCTATGATGAACTTTGGGGAAAGTGAGCAGGTAAACTGAGAGAAAAATTATGAAGGGATCCTGTGTAATTTCAAAATATCATTTGCCAAAACAGTTGTGAGTATCTTTATCATAATTACCAATTTTTTTCCTAATACAAAGTAGTAAACTGGACATGTTATTTTCAATACATATTTTAAGTTCCTAGAAATCCAACCTCAAGGACTTAGAATATAAAATTAAATGTCTCAGTGACGTATTCCAAAAAATTCTTCAGTTCATTCCTGTCACTACACTAAAATGGTGCAAATTAAACATCCTTTGAGGCTAACACATGTGTCCCTACTTTATTGTGGGGAAAAAGGGCCCACCGCCATCAGAAGGCCCACCACTTTAAGTTAGCTCAGTACCAAAGATTTATGGTGACAGTTTCTCATTTTCATTCCCTTCTTTTAAGACCCATGAGTCTTTCCTGAAATATGGACATTGTAATCATAATGATGTGGTTATTATACATTCCCTGCATAAAGAATTTCATAGTCCCTTCTACTGATCTTTCAAGGACAGAATTTGAGCATGGCCTACTCAAATAACTCCATGCTGCAAATATATTACTATCATTCCCTTTTGGTAAATGTTATTGTTTCTGTAACTGGTGTCTACAAATTCATAGATGTAGAAAGTTTCTCACGTCCTTCTTATCTCAATATCAAAAGCCTCTTCCAATCTCTCTTTCCAAAGCTCCAAATTCTTTACTTCCAAACCGTCCACTCTCACCATCAATGCCAATCCATCTTGTTTTTTTACTTCCCATCCACTCTCTTATCTCTACTTGCTTAAACCTTCTTTCTTTTCTGTTCCAGTGGACTTTACCTAAAGCCCTGAAAACTTCAAAACTACATTTTTCTTGTTATACTCTTATTTAATCCTTCACCTTTTTTGGGAGGGGGGGGGCTGATTAGTATTGTCTGACTTATCATGACCCTATTCGATGTTTTCTTGGCAAATATCCTGGAATGGTTTGCCATTTCCTTCTCCAACTCATTTTACAGATGAGGAAACTGAGGCAAATAGGATCAAGTTATTTACCCAGAATCACACAGCTAGTAAATGTCTGAGGCTGGATTGAATTGAGGACATTGTGATTTGAGGGCCTGTGCTCTACCCACTGTGCCACCCAGATGTCCCTTTACCTTCACTACTTTTCTTTATTTCCATCTAATCTTTATTTCTCCATCAAATTCTACTCCATTGACTCTTTCCTATAAAGACTTTTCTTATATTGTACTAATTAATTTCAATGTTTTTCTATATTGAACTGCATAGTCTATTCCGTTTTCTTTTAGGTGACTGTTTCTAATTTACCTAAATAATTAAGTTCTGTTAAATAGTTCACAAAAAAAAAATACAGCGGTAAGGTAGAGCATCCTTTTATAGTATTGGAATTAACTGGTTTTATGGAAAAACAAACAAAAACAATCCAAATTTGTGTTGAAGCATAAAGAACAAAGAGTAAGCTATAGGCAATCTTGGATATGAATGGGAAATAGACTGCATGGGTGGCTAACCTGTGGCTTGGAGGCCACATGTGGCCCTCTAGGTCCTCAAATGTGACCCTTTTGAGGCTGCATATTCCCCATCCCCGGATTAGAGGAATTAAGCAAGTAGGTGAAAGTAGGAGAGGTATTGATAACAAAAAAGGTCGAATGTTGAAGGGTTTTTATAAAATGGAAAAGAGATAAGAGTTTAAGTAAAAAGGTAGGGATGAAAAAAGAATGGGTATAGAGTTTAATGAAAGCTGGAGTCTGTATGGACTGAATGTGCAGGGCTTGAAAAAAAAGGCAATTTGAGGAATGGTTTTGATCTCACTAAGAACAATTTTTTTTCTTTTTGGAGGGGGGAAGGCAGGGCAATTGGGGTTAAATGACTTGCCCAAGGTCACACAGCTAGTAACTGTTAAGTGTCTGAGGCCGGATTTGAACTCAGGTCCTCCTGACTCCAGGGCCAGTGCTGTATGTATTCACTGTGCCACCTAGCCGCCCCAGAACAATCTATCTATCTATCTATCTATCTATCTATCTATCTATCTATCTATCTATCT
>NW_027187036.1:7754-8578 GCF_028583685.1 Petaurus breviceps papuanus | reverse complement strand
TCTATCTATCTATCTATCTATCTATCTATCTATCTATCTATCTATCTGTCTGTCTGTCTGTCTGTCTGTCTGTCTGTCTGTCTGTGTGTCTGTGTGTCTGTCTCTTTATCTATTTGTTTATTTGTTCATTCATCCATTTATGTTTATTTTTTAGTTTTCAACATTCATATCCAAAAGATTTTCAGTTGCAGGTTTTCTCCCTTTTTTTTCCCCTACTCCCCCTACCCCAAAGAACAATTTTTTTAAAACGGCAATTTGGGCAATCTTTTTTTTTTTTCCTTTAGAAATGCCTTTTCTTTTTCATGGTTCCTCCCATTCATTCTAATTCTTCTATACAACATGACTAATGTGAAAATAAGTTTAATAGGAATGTATTTTTAGGGCCTATATCAGATTGCATGCTGCCTTTGAGAGGAAGGTGTGAGAGAGGGGGAGAAAATTTAAAACTTATGGAAGTTTAGTGAAAACTAAAAATAAATAAATCAACTTTAAAAAAAAGAAATGTCTTAAGGTACATTGGTAGGGTTAAGTTAGAAAAATTAAAAAAAATGTTTTGGCTCTTTTGGTGACTCAAAAAAATAAAGAAGCAGTTATGGGGACTGGGAACATCAGCATGAATTTTTTAATCTGAGTCAAGTAAAAATAAATGGACCCTTGTAAAAAAAATGAGATCTTGTTATTGCCACTAGTAATTATAAATCAAAAATTGATTGGGTTGAAAATTTTGTAGTTGTAGTCTATTAGAGAATTTGATCAATCTTGGCAGGTAGAAAGGAGATAATAATAATAATAATAATAATAATAATAATAATAATAATAATAAT
>NW_027187036.1:0-7744 GCF_028583685.1 Petaurus breviceps papuanus | reverse complement strand
ATAATAATAATAATAATAATAATAATAATAATAATAATAATAATAATAATAAATAGCAGTACCTACTTCCCAGGATGGTTAGAGGAATTAAATGCCTATCTAAAGGGCTCAGGATAATCAGTAATGTATAAATTTTGACTATTGGGGTTTGGAGTCATTAACATATTAATGTTTTCAAAGAAAGATTAAGTTAGGATTTTATCTGACTGAGTAGATGAAATTTGACTTGAGAAGAATTTGAGAAATTTGGTGTTATATTCAAAAAGAAGCAAACAAAAAAAACGCCATGATATGTTCTTTAACCTTCTAGGTTTTTTAAAAAAAATTCTTATTGTGGAATTTGGAAGAATGTTAGACATACGATTAGAAATGTGAATTCCCTTTTAATTAGGAAAATATGCTTTTAAAAACATACTGTTGGCCAGCCAGAGTGACTCCAGATCAGCAGCTGTGGCCGTTTCCAGATTTATCAATACATAGATGCGAAGGACAAGGTGACAGGCCAGTGCAGTCTGGACTTTGGGACCCAGTAAGTGGGAGTGCGTGGCTTTTACCCCCGGAGGGAGAAACCGCTGAGACGCCAGCACAGCCTGCCAGCGCCACGTGGCAGCTTCAGCTCCTGGCCTGCAGAGTGTAGGGGGACCAAGCACCAGTCTGAGGGGTCATCGCTCTTGTTTTAACCTGCTTGGATCTGGATTGCAGTCTAGGGTGGAGGTCCTGGGGTGTGTGTCCAGCTTGCCAGAGCGTGTGGAGACCTCAGAGAGGGAACCCATCTAATACCTCCGGCAGCTGAGAAAACCCCAGCGTTTGGGATGAAAACTCCCCTGTCTGGTGGCAGAGTCCTACTGTGGCAAAAAGCCCAAAAGTCAAATAATTGAGGGGCAAAATGAGCAGGCAAAGAAACAAAGCAGACAGAAGATTCCAACATTACACTCCTATTTTGGGGATAAGAAGGAGCAAGGCATGGAACAGGAGGAAAACAGTGAAGTCAGAACGCCTGCACCAAAAGCTTCAAAGGAAAATACAAGCTGGTTACAGGCCATAGAGGACCTTAAGAAGCAGATAAGAGAAGTGGAGGAAAAATTGGGAAGAGAAATGAGAACAATGCAAGAAAATTATGAAATGAGAGTCAACAGCCTGACTGAAGAAAATAATACCTTAAAAAACAGACTGACTCAAATGGCAAAGGAGGCTCAAAAAGGCAATGAGGAGAAGAATGCCTTAAAAAGTTGAATTTGCCAGATGGTAAAAGAATCTCAAAAGCTCAATGAGGAGAATCATTGCTTCAGAATTAGATTGGAGCAAATGGAAGCTAATGACTTTATGAGAAATCAAGATGCTGTTAAACAGATCCAAACAAATGAAAGAATAGAAGGCAATGTGAAATATCTCATGGGAAAAACCACTGACCTGGAAAAGAGATCCAGGAGAGATAATTTAAAAATTATTGGACTACCTGAAAGCCATGACCAAAGTAAGAACCTAGAAAGCATCCTCCAGGAAGTTCTCAAAGAAAACTGCCCTGATGTTTTAGAACCAGAGGGCAAAATAGAGGTTGAAAGAATCCAACGATCACCTCCTGAAAAAGATCCCAAAAAGAAAACTCCTAGGAATATTATAGCCAGGTTCCGGAATTCCCAGATTAAGGAGAGAATATTACAAGCAGCCAGGAAGAAACAATTTGAATATTGTGGAAACACAATCAGGATAACCCAGGATCTGGCAGCTTCTACCGTGAGGGATCGAAGGGCTTGGAATGTGACATTCCAGAGGTCAAGGGAGCTGGGATTAAAACCAAGAGTCACCCACCCAGCAAAACTGAGTATCATGTTTCAGGGGAAAATATGGTCATTCAGTGGAATATAGGACTTTCAAGCATTCTTGCTGAAAAAACCAGAGTTGAATAGAAAATTTGACATTCAGATACAAGAAGCAAGAGAAGCATGAGAAGGTAAACAGCTAAAAGAAATCATAAGGAACTTATCAAAGTTGAATTATTAACATTCCTACATGGAAAAACAATAATTGTAACTTATGAAACTTTTCTCAGTAGTTGAAGGGATTAGAAATATATATATATATATATATATGTCTTTATATGAGGGTATGTCTGCATATGAATACATATGTGAATGTGTGTATATACATTTACAGGTATACATAGATAGAGGGCCCGGAACCAATTTAACAGGAATGGATGATACTTAAAAGGTGAAATTAAGAGGTGAGAGGAATATAATGAGAGGAGATGGGGACAGACAGATTGGGGCAAGCTATCTCATACAGAAGAGGCAAGGGAAAATGGTTACAATGGAGGGGAAGAATAGGAAGGCAAAAGGGAATGGGTCAACCTTATTCCTATTGAATCTGGCTTAAGGAGGGAGGGAAATAAACACTAAATAGGGGATCTCACCCTCCAGAAGAATGGAGGGGGGGAAAGGGGATGAAAGGGGGGATGATGGAAGGGAGAGAAGGCTGGGGGGGAGGGAAGTTGGAAGCACCCACTTTTGAAAAGGGACAGGATCAAAGTAGAGAATAGAACAAGTGGGAGGTGGGATAGGAGGGAGGGAAATATAGTCAGTCTTTTATAATATATCTACTATGTTATTGTTTTGCATTAGCTGCACATGTACAACCTATACTGAACTGCTTTTCTCCCCAGGGCGGTGGGTGGCAGGGGGGGAAGGGAATGAATCTGGAATTGAAAGTTTTAAAATCAAATATTCAAATATATATATATATATATATATATATATGTGTGTGTGTGTGTGTGTGTGTGTGTGTGTGTGTGTGTGTGTGTGTATACTATTATTAGTACCATCTTACATGTAACTAAGAAATAAGATATACAGGCACTGAGGCATAGAGATCCACTGGAAAAGTCAAAACGGGTATGGGAGAAAATATGGGAGAGAGCAGATTGGAGGTGGAGATATCCTGTGGGACTGCTGTTTTGGGGGGATGGGTGGGGGAAAAACGGGGAGAAAATTTGTAACTCAAAATCTGGCGGAAAAGAATGATGTAAATCAGAAGTTAATAAAGCATTAAAAAAAAGCATACTGTTAGGTGAAATTTTTCTAAGATCTTGTGAAAGGCCCCTTCCCTATTCAGTTATTAAAGTGAATGTGATGTCTTTAAACAATTGCTCTAATGAAATGCTTTTTGCCTTAAATTCTCATGATTTAATAGGACGTTTGAATATACCTGGCCTCCCACCCCAATCAGAGCTGTGATATGAATTTGTAACTGTGCTTGGGTAAATTACTTTGAACTGGATTAAATTGATGTCATTTGGCTAAAGGAAATTTAGCATCTTATGAATTGAATTACTAAATTCATATAGTTAAATTAAAAAAACCAAACTACTGAATATTCAGTGGGTTATATATTCTTCTAAGTTAGACTCCTACAGGGAAAGACTATTTATAACTGCCCTATACTATAAGTTAGTAAGTGACTTAAACAAACATGGAGAAATCAAAAACTCAACTTTCTAAAGTGCTCCAGAAAGCAGGCCTCTGAGAGCCTTTAAATTAAATTTTAAGAAGTAAAACAAAATCCCTGGCACATGAACATGATATAATGCACTATTGCTACCATTTTATTGAGCCAGATTACTCCATAGTAGATAACTATACTGGGTTTAGGTGCTGCTGGATGTGATTAATAAAATACCAAAGGAGGTAGGATAGATGATTTTCCCTGTAACAAAATTTATAAATGCGTCCCACTGAATTATTGGCATCTGATTAGTGGTGAGTTTCATGTTTTAAATACTTGATATTAAGAAGGCAAAATTTTCTCTTGTTGAAAAACAGAGCTCTTAGATCATAAATGCATCTTATAGAATTTGGCATATGTTTGATGTTAACATTTGACATCATTTTAATTTATTAATATTATTAGTATGTTAATATTTAATGAGGTATTTTTGTTTTAAGGAAATCATAATAACAGTAAATGTCTTCCTTTTAGGAGAAAAGCATAATAAAATCCTCTGATGAGTTCTTTGTCTGGGGAGCTCCTTAGGACTAGGCCCACCAACCATGTGTTTAAACACTTTACAACTGTAGTTTAAGGAGCTAGACCAGGACCTCTCTCAGCCAAAGTAGGGAATTTAGGAGTCAAATTTAAAATGTTTTGCTTGTTGGAGGACAATTGGAGTTAAGTGACTTGCCCAAGGTCACACAGCTAGTAAGTGTTAAGTGTCTGAGGACGGATTTGAACTCAGGTCCTCCTAACTCCAGGACTGGTGCTCTATTCACTGCACACCTAGTGCCCCTAGGAGTTAAATTTTAAATAAGTGAGTTTCATTTGAGATCATTTAAGAAAATCATGAAATTCTATCTGTTAATAATTAGTGTGTAGTAAAGTTACATTTTTGAACTATGTGTAAACTAGTGCTCACTATAATCATGTCAAACTCCAGACTTTAGTATTTGTGCTGCTTGTCTAACTCAGGCAACATTCAACCAGCCTTCGAGGCTGAATCATTTCCATGGGAGTTGCTCCCTTTGACTTACTCGGTGGGTTAAAGCTTTTTCTAGCACTCAGAATGGCTTTGATATTGGCCGGCTGGGTTCTAAACCCACCTAAAGTGGGCCCATATGCTTCCTTTTCCTTTATCCTCTCTATAGAGCAGACAAAGGGGAGGAGGTCTAAGGCCCATCATGTATTTATTTAGATGTACTTTAAGATAGATATACAAGTGATGAATTCTGCCAACAACAGCTCCATTAAATATATGAAATCTCTGTCAATGAATTAACACAAACACAAAAATTCTATCCTGCTCTAACATATGATTAATGAAGCTTTGCAGAGTCGTGTGGGACTTTAATTTGATGCAAATCTAAGTTTTGGTTTCAGATATAGGTGTCTGACTGCTCAGAAGGCCACTAGTCCATCATTTGAAAAAAATATCGGCAGCTCAGTGGGAGTGGCATCTGTAAATTCCCACCAGTTCGATAGCTGCCCCTGGGGAAGAGTTGGGGGAGCAATCTTAGGAAACTGGGGTAAGGACCCTCTTGACTTGATTTCCTATACAAGATATTTCCCCTCCCTCTGAATTCTGAGCCTGGCTGTGACATCTTGTCCTACAATTGGCTACCTGACTCATGCCTGAAACTAGACAGAACAAATGCTGATGTCCCCCTCCCCTTCTCCTCCCATAGCAAATTTCATTGATAAGGGCAAGTGTAAAATGATGAGTCACTTTTTGGGGTAATAAACACAAGCGATAAACCCTATTGGTAGCTTTTGATGAAGTAATATAAGTTATTATAGTACTATTATAGTAAGGAATCACTTGAAATTGTGATTTGGCTTGCAAATAATAGAGACCATGAGGTCTTACAATTTATAGGATATTTGGTTTATAGGGGATCACACTACACCATCCTTTCATTATATTAAGACAACAATATCCTCCTAAGGGGGAATCTAGGGAAATGTGAATTAGTGGGAGCTGTGACTTAATGAAAAATGTGACTTAATGAGAGATGTGACACAATTTTGAAAAATTGATTAAGAATTTTACATGTAGGGGTGGCCAGGTAGCACACCGAGTAAGAGCACTGGCCCCAGTGTCAGGATGACCTGGGGATCAAATCCAGGCTCAGACACTTAACATCTACCCAGAAACACCCGGATGTGTAACCTTGAGCAAGTTACTTAACCCCAATTGCTTAGGGGCGGCCAGGTGGCTCAGCGAGTAAGAGCACCGGCCCCAGAGTCAGGGATCAAATACAGGCTCAGATACTTAGCACCATACCCAGAAATAACTGGCTGTGTAAGCTTGAGCAAGTTACTTAACCCCAATTGCTTAAAAAAAAAAGAATTTTACATGTAGGGGAAGCTAGGTGGCACAGTGTATAGAGCACCGACCCCAGAGTCAGTAGGATGCAAGTTTAAATCCAACCTCAGATACCTAATACTTACCTGCCGTATGACCTTGGGCAAGTCACTTAACCCCGATTGCCCTCCAAAAAGAAAAATAAAAGAATTTTACATGTGAAACATGATGATTGTACAAAGGGTAAAATTGTCTTCCTATTTGAAGCATCTTTCTGATAATTTAAAAAAAGAGAGAAAGACTCATTTTCCAATTCAGGCTGAATTTTGGGATGATTCTTCCATTTTATATTGCGTTTGTATTAAGTTTCCCTATATGCTTTTGGAACCTGAGAAGCAGCTCTAGTAGGAAGAACTGAAAGGCCCCTTCAGAGCTGGCCTAAGAATGTGGCTTGTTCCAGAAATATACAGCTGTTGCTTCCTACAATTACAAAGCAGGCTGAAGGAATTCTACAGCATGGGGCTGCGGTACACAATAGACCTTTGAACTTTTTCATCTATAGCAAGGATTTCCAGTGAACCAAGAGCATTCGGTTTTTTTTTTTCTTATTTTAAACTCGAACACTAAAACTTAAAATACACAATAAGAAAATAATAAGAAATATTATAAACTTAAATACAAAATAAGAAGAGAAAAAAATAGGGGCGGCTAGGTGGCACCGGCCCTGGAGTCAGGAGGACCTGAGTGCAAATCTGGCTTCAGACACTTAACACAAAAAACTAACCTGTGATCTTGGGTAAGTCACTTAACCCCAACCACCCTGCAAAAGCAAAAGAAAAGAAAAAAAAAAGCCGTGCTATTTGCACAGCAGAAGATAAGAGAGGATTGAAAATATATAGTAATAAATTTCCATTTCAAGAAAGCCTATATAGGGTGTGGCTAGGTAACTCATTGAATAGAACATGGACTCTGGAATCAGAAGGACTTGAGTTCAAATCCAACTTCAGACACTCAACACTTAGTAGCCGTGTGACCTTGGGCAAGTCACAACCCCAATTGCCTTGCCTTCCCCCTCCAAAAAAAAAAGCAAAAAAAGAATCAAGAAAGAAAGCTTCTTTGCCTGTTCAGGGTTGTCTATCTTTTCTTTGTTTCTTTGTTAGTGCTCTTTTTTTTTCTGCTGAGCACTTTTTACTTTGTTCTTTCCCCTCCCCCCCAAGAAGGCTACAATTAAGCATGGATAAATATATGTATATATATACACACACACACACACACACACACACACACACACACACACACACACACATACAAACACACAGAGTCACATCCACACAGTCTATACACATCTACACATGCATATGTGTAGATGTATATATAAACATACACGTGCACATATTATACAGGTACACATACATAATACATCTAGTTAGATATCAAAAATCATAGTCATATATAGAAATATACATTCATATGCATTTACTTATTTTTCCACTGTTTTTCTGAGGGTATAGAACCTCTTCTTCATAAGTCCAAGTCTTTCCATATTTTTCCAAGTCCACCAACTCATCATTTCCTATATCACAACAATATTCCATCCTCTACTGTCTGGTTATTTTAAAGAGTCTAAAACAATGTTGATTATATGGCTGACAAATATGTAGTTTCCCTTTTTTTCTATTTTAATTAAACCTATGTTAGCCTTGACTTTGTCTTCTCCCCCCCCCTAATAAATTCTATTCCTGGTATTTCTATTATGTTTGTGCATATCTCTTATTTCCCATCCCTCCTGACTCCTCTACTTTCCGTCTACCCACTATCTAACCCTCCTTTCACTTACCCTACCCCCCCACCAGAGATTCCTCCCTTATCTTCTCCCCCCACCGTCTGAAGAGAATCCTACAATGGACTTTGCTCTCTTTTCCCCATGTACCAGCACTTCTGTGCCAAAGG
>NW_027187035.1:56399-139620 GCF_028583685.1 Petaurus breviceps papuanus | reverse complement strand
TATATATATATATATATATATATCTTTAATTTCTTCCTCTGAAAACTGTCTGTCCATATCCTTTAACCATTTATCAATTGGGGAATGACTTGTATTCTTATAGACATCTCTATTCTTTGTGTATTTTAGAAATGATCCCTTTATCAGAAACACTGCTTGTAAAAATTCTTTCCCAAGTTCCCACTTTCCTCCTAATCTTGGTTACATTGATGTTTTTTGTACAAAAACTTTTCAATTTAATGTAATCAAAATTATCTATTTTGCATTTCATAATGCTCTCTAATTCTTGTTTGATCATAAAATCTTCCCTTCTTCATAAATCTGACAGGTAAACTACTCCTTGCTCTCCCAGATTGCTGATAGTATCAGCCCTTATACCTAAATCATGTACCCATTTAGACTTGATTTTGGTATACGGTGTAAGATATTGATCTACACCCAGTTTCTTCCATACTATTTTCCAGTTTTCCCAGCAGTTTTTGTCAGATAGAGAACTCTTATCCCAGAAGCTGAGAACTTTGGGTTTATCAAACAGTAGATTACTATAGTCATTGACTGCTGTATCCCTTGTACTTATTCTATTCCACTGATCCACTATGAGAAGGATCTATTCCTCAGCCAGTACCAAGAAGTTTTGATGACTGCTGCTTTATAATACAGATTAAAATCTGGTATGGCTAGGCCCCCTTCCCTAGCACTTCTTTTCATTAATTCCCTTGATATTCTGGACCTTTTGTTCTTCCAGATGAACTTTGTTACTATTTTTTCTAGGTCTATAAAATAATTTTTGGGTAGATTGATTGGTATGGCATTAAATATGTAAATTAATTTAGGTAAAATTGTCATTTTTATTATATTAGCTCAACCTAGCCATAAGCAACTGATGTTTTTCCAATTATTTAGATCTGACTTTATTTTTGTGAAAAGTGTTTTGTAGTTGTGTTCACATAAGTACTAGGTTTGTTTTGGCAGGTAGATTCACAAATATTTTATAATGTCTACAGTAACTTTAAATGGAATTTCTCTTTCTTGTTGGATTTCATTAGAAATATATAGGAATGCTAGGGATTTCTGTGGGTTTATTTTATATACTACAACTTTGCTAAATTTATTATCTCAAGTAGTTTTTTGCTTCATTCTCTAAGTATATCATCATATCATCTGCAATGAGTGATAGCTTAGTCTCTTCTTTGCCTAATCTGATTCCTTCAATTTCTTTTTCTTCTCTTATTGCTACCACTAACATCTAGTACTAAATTGAATAAAAGGGATGATAGTGGATAACCTTGTTTCACCCCAGTCTTATTGGAAATGCTTCTAGCTTATCCCCATTACATATAATACTTGCTGATGGTTTTAGATGGATGCTACTTATTATTTTAAGGAAGTCTCCATTTATTCCTATACTTTCTAGTGTTTTTAATAGGAATGGGTGTTGTATTTTGTCAAAAAGCCTTTTCTGCATCTATTGAAATAACAATATGGTTTCTGCTAGTTTTTTTTGATAGGATCAATTATACTGATAGTTTTCCTAATATTAAACCATCCTTGCATTTCTGGAATAAATCCTACCTGATTAAAGTGTATTATTCTCATGATAAGTTGCTGTAGTCTTTTTGCTAATATTTTATTTAACATTTTTGCATAGATATTCATGAGGGAAATTGGTCTATAAGTTTCTTTCTCCATTTTGTCTCTTCCCAGTTTAGGTATCAGTACCATATTTGTGTCACAAAAAGATTTTGGTAAGACTCCTTCTTCTCCAATTTTAATAGTTTGTAGAGTATTGGAATAAATTGTTCTTTAAATGTTTGATAGGATTCACTGGTAAATCCATCTGGCCCTGGAGATTTTTTCCTAGGGAGTTCATTGATGGCTTGTTCAATTTATTTTTCTGAAATGGGATTATTTAAGTATTTTATTTCCTCTTCAGTTAATCTAGGGATATTATTTTTTGTAAATATTCATCCACTTCACTAAGATTGTCAAATTTATGGGTGTATATACAATTGGGTAAAATAATTCCTAATGATTGTTTTAATTTCCTCTTCAGTGGAGGTAGATTCACTCTTCTGTTTGTGATACTTGTGATTTGGTTTTCTTTTTTATCATATTGACTAAAGATCTATCAATTTGATTGGTTTTTTTTTTTCATAAAACCAGCTCTTAGTTTTATTTATTGGTTCAATAGTTTTCTTAATTTCAATTTTATTAATCTCTCCTTTGGTTCTCAGTATTTCCAATTCAGTATTTAATTAGGGATTTTCAATTTGTTCTTTCTCTAGTTTTTTCAGTTTCATTTCCAATTTATTGATCTCCATTTTCTCTATTTTATTCATGTATGTATTCAGAGAAATAAAACTTCCCCTAAGAACTGCTTTTGCGGCATCCCACGAATTTTGGTATATTGTCTCACTGTTTTTATTCTCATAAATGAAGTTACAGATTTGTTTCTATAATTTCTTATTTGACCCACTCATTCATGAGGATTAAATATTTAGTTTCCAATTAGTTTTTAGACTATCCTTCCATGGCCCTTTATTACATATAATTTTTGTTGCATCATGATCTGAGAAGGATGCATTTAACATTGTTGTCTTTCTGCACTGAATTGTGAGGTTTTTATTCCCTAGTACATGTCCAATTTTTGTGTATGTGACATGTGCCATGGAGAAGAAGGTATATTCCTTTTTATTCCCCATTCAATTAACTCCAGAGGTCTATCATATCTACCTTCTCTAAAATTCTATTCACATCCTTAATTTCTTTCTTGTTTATTTTGAGGTTAGATTTATTAAGTTCACAGAGGTGGAGATTGAAGTCCCCCACTAGTATAGTTTTGTTATCTTTTTATTCCTCTAATGCCCTTAACTTCTCCTCTAGGAATCTGGATGCCATACCACTTGATGTATATATGTTTAGTAATGATATTGCTTCATTTTCAATGGTGCCTTACAGCAGAATATAGTTTTCTTCCTTATCTCTTTTAATTACATCTATTTTTGCTTTTGCTTCATATGAGATAAAGATTGCTACCCCTGGTTTTTTGTGTTTTTTTTTTACTTTAGCTGAAGTATAATATATTTTACTCCAGCCTTTTACCTTTACCCTATGTGTATTCCCTTGTTTCAAATGTGTTTCTTATAAACAGCAAAATGTAGGATTATGGTTTTTAATCCATTCTGTTACCCACCTCCATTTTATGGGAGAGTTCATACCATTCACATTCACTGTTATGATTACTAACTGTGTCTTTCCCTCCATCCTATTCCCTCCCCTGTTTATGCTTTTATTTCTCCCTTCTCCCTATCCCTCCTTAAGAGTTTTCCTTTTGACCACCACCTCCCTCAGTATTCCCTCCCTATCAACTCCCCTCCCTTTTACTATCATTCCTCCTTACTACTTCTTCCTTCCCTTCTAACCACCCCCCCCCCTTTTTCTTACTCTTTCCCCTCCTACTACCTGTAGGGTATGATAGATTTTTATACTTAATGTGGTATATTGCTTCCTCTTTGAACCAAAATTGATGAGAATAAATCTCATACAGTGCTCCTCTCCCTCCCCTCTTTCCCTCTTTTATGATAAATTTTATGTCTCTCCAAGATAGGGTCCTATACTTAACTGATTATGATATTGCCTTCTTACACCAAAATCAATGAGGGCAAAGCCCTCCCTTTTCCCCCTCTACTATTATATGTTTTTATGCCTCTTTGTGTGGCATAATTTACCCTCTTCTGCTTCCTCTTTACCTCTTTGCCCATTACAGTCCCTTTGCAACCCTTAATAAGGTTTATTTTTTATCATCACTTTAGTTAATTTATACCCACACCCTCTATTTTTCTATATCCCTTTTAAATGTCACAATAAGTATATAATTCTCAGTAGTGACAGATATTAGTTTCCCATATAAGGATGTTAACAGTTTGCTCATATTTTATGTGTGTATGTGTGTGTGTTTTCCTTGTTTACCTTTTTATGTCTCTCTTGAGTCTTGTATTTGGAGATCAGATTTTCCATTGAGCTCTGACTTTTTCATCAGGAAGGACTGGAAGTCCCTTATTTCATTGAATGATCATCTCCTTGCCTGAAAGATTATGCTCAGTTTTGCTGGATAGCTGATCCTTGGTTATAGCCCAAGCTCCTTTGCCTTACAAAATATTATATTCTACTCCCTCCAATCTTTTAATATAGAAGCTTCTAGGTCCTGTATGATCCTGGCTATTGTTTCATGATATCTGAATTATTTTTTTTCTGGCTGCTTGAAGTATTTTCTCCTTTACTTGATAATTCTGGAATTTGGCTACATTTCTCAGAGTTTTCAATTTGGGATCTCTTTCAGGAGGTGTCCAGTGGATTCTTTCAATGACTATTTTACCTCCTGGTTTTAGGACCTCAGGGAAATTTCCCTTGATAATTTCTTGGAAGATGTTGTTCAGGCTCTTTTTTTTCATCATGACTTTCCAGTAGAAATTCTTAGATTATCTTTCCTGGATCTATTCTCAAGGTCAGTTATATTTCCATTGAGATATTTTACATCTTTGTCTAATTTTTCATTCTTGGGGTTTTGTTTGACTGATTCTTGATGCCTCATAGAGTCATTAGCTTCAAATTGACTGATTCTAATTTTTAGTGAATTATTTTCCTCAGTTAATTTTTGAAGCTCCTTTTCCCATATGTTCAGATTTCATTTTTAGGGATTTATTTTCTCCAGTTAGATTTTGAACCTCTTTTTTTCCATTTCACACATTTTACCTTTTAAGGAGCTGTTTTCTTCAGTGAAATTTTTTTTTCTATTTTTGCAATTATAATTTTAAAAGAATTAGTCAATTTATCTTCTACCTCTCTAATTTAGTTTTTAAGCTCTTCCAAGAATGCTTTCTGGGCTTGGAATATGGAGCACCAGTCCATATTCCCTTTTGAGGATTCAGCTGTGGGTGTAGAGTCAATGCTGTCTCCTTCTGAATTTGGTTCTTCACACTTGCAATAATAGGATTCTAAAGTCTTTGTCTTTGCAATCTGTTTTTCTCTATTTTGAGGCACAGCCCTTCCTCTAGGACTCCCAAGCCTTCAGTTGGATCCACAATTTTAGGATTTTACTCTGGGGCAATATTCTCTGAGTTTTAAGGGTCAGAGTGGGGTATTTGAGCAGCTGGGGTTTACTCTGCCATCTTGGTCTCTGGAAGTTCAAGTGGGTCATTCTTAAACTTCCAGGCTGTGGGTTGATAGCCCTAGGAATAGCTGCTGTCACTGCCACAGGCCCTGTGTTTGTCTCTTACCCAGCTCCAACAGATCCCCAGTCCTGTGGTGATAGGCCTGGGAATCACCCCTGTGGTTAGTGAATCAGTTTGCTGGACTCACTCCATCTGCGTCTGCCTCTGTGCATTGTGTCTGCCTCTACATGTTGCATCTGCCTCCATGCGTCCACACACTGTGTCCACCTCCCCCTAGTCTGTTTCTTAAGATATTATTTTCTTCAGTGTTTTTTGTGTGTCTCCTTTACCAAGTGTAGCAGCAAGCACCCCAAGCGTCCTCAGGGTTTGCCGCCAATACAGGTTCTTGGATCTGCTTTGTTAAAGGAAAGCAACTCAAAATGGGTTAACAAGCTTACTTTAATCAGTCAGACATATATCGTTTACCTTGTTCAGGAGAAAAGGTCAGCACCCCGAACTTCAAAGTATACAGGCAGAATTATCAAGACAGAAACAGATCAAGTAGACAGATTTCCAAACTGTCCAACCATTACATCCATACCAAGTCAACATCTGGGTTTCCACATCTTGGTTTTTCAAAGCAGGGGGGGAAGGGAGGGGGCCTGGACAACGGCTTCCCAGAATACAGATCAAATCACAGAACACTTCTCAAAGTGAGCCCCCAAAACAAAGCTACACATCAGGGCTTATATAGCCTTCTCCTGGCTCAGAGAATGTAACAACCTTTTGGACCCACTGGCCAATCAAAAAGTATCTACTGAAAAACAAGCCTCCCACCCCAGGCTTCAGGTGCACTTTAGCCTAGGGGCAGGGAAGATCTTCCAAATTTGCATTCCCATTACACCAAGTTATTGACTTGTTTTCCATTATTTTCTTGTATCAATCTCATTTCTCTTCTCAATATTTCCTCTACCTCTTTTACTTGATTTTCAGAATTTTTTTGAGCTCTTCCATGGCCTGAGACCAATTCATAGTTTTCTTGGAGCCTTTGGATGTAGGAGCTTTGACTTTGTTATCTTCTCTTTTTTTTTCTTGTTGTTTGCTTGTTTTCCCAGTCTATTGCTAGACTTTAAATTCTTTGTTAAAGTAGGGCTCTGCTTCCAGGGTGGAGGGCACACTGTCCCAAGATTCTAGGGTTTTGTGCAGCTGTTTGCAGAAATACTTCTGGGAACATGCAAGTTTTCAGTTCTTCCAAGGTCATATGATCTAAGGATAGGTGTGTTTTCTACTCTTCTGTACTATGCACTGGTTTGTGAGTGACCACAAGCATTCTTTTCTGCCCTGGAATTATGACAAGGGTCCCTGCTCCACTGCCACCTACAAGTTCTGCTAGTGCTCTTTCTCACTCTGGGACTGTGACCCAGATCTGAGGATGGGCAAAACAACAGAGTTCTGCCTCAGTGCTAGCAAAGAGATCCCTATGATCTCCTTCTGACCAGTTGCTTGACTCCTTTACCATCTGTGGGCTGAGAGCTCTGGAAGCAACTGCTGCCTTTGCTGATTCGGTGGCTCCCAAGGCCTGCTCCTGGTTTTCTGTGGCCAGGGTTGTGCTGATGTGGACTGTGGTAGACTGTGCTCCACTCTCACCCAGGCGCAATAGACCTTTCCTGTTGACCTGGTAAGTTGTCTTTGGAAAACTATTTTGCCCTGTCCTTTTATGGGTTCTACTGCTTTAGGAATTGTTTTATGGCATTATTTAAAGTTGTTCAAAGGGGATTTGGGGAGAGTTCAGGTAAATTGTTGCCTTTTCTGTGCCATCTTGGCTGCACCCCAATGCTAGCTTTTTTAATAAAAGGAGGTCTATGGCACTCTCAAATACAAAAAAAAAAACCTGAATAAGTAAATTAATTTAGGTAGAAACTTCATTTTAATTTGAGGCAACTATGTGGAGCAGTGGATAGAACACCAAGCCTGAAGTCAGGAAGACCTGAGTTCAAATCCAGCTTCAGATACTGATAAACCATGGGGTTCTGGGCAAGTCACTATTTCCCTCAAGTGAGCTAAAGAAGGAAATGGCAAAGCATTCCAGTATCTTTGCCAATAAATCACCAAATTCTCTCACAAAATGTTGAACACGATTTGAGGTTTTTTTGAGTGATTTTTATTATATTGACATGACCTACCCATGAGCAATTGTTGTTTCTCCAATTGTTTAGATCTGTATTTGTGTGAAAAGTGTTTTGTAATTGTGTTGATATAGTTCCTGGGATTGTTTTGGCAGATTGACTCCAAAGTATTTTATATTATCTGCAATTATTTTAAATGGAATTTCTCTAACTCTTCTTGCTGGACTTTGTTGGTAATGTAGAAAATGATAATGATTTATGTGGGTTTATTTTTTATACTGCAACTTTGCTAAAATTGTTCATTGTTCCAACTAGTTTTTATAGTTGATTCTCTAGTATTGTCTAATTATATTGTCATATCATCTGCAAAGATTGACAGCTTTGTTTCTTCATTGTCTATTTTAATTCCTTTAATTTCTTTATATAATTGTATTGCTATAATTAGGATTTCTAGTAAAGTATTGAGTAATAGTGGTGATAATGGGAATCTGCTTCACTCCTGATCTTATTGGGAAGGCTTGTAGCCTATACCCATTATACATAATACTTGCTGCTGGTTTAAAAACCAACATAAATACTTCTTATCTTTTAAGGAAAGTGTCATTTATTACTATGTTTTCTAGTGTTTTTAATAGGAATTAGTATTATTTTTCTTTTTTTTTTTCACTTTTTGGAGGGCAATTGGGGTTAAGTGACTTGACCAAGGTCATAAGCTAGTTTTTGTGTTGTGTCTGAGGCCAGATTTGAACTCAGGTTCTCCTGACTCCAGAGCTGGTGCTCTATTCACTGTGCCACCTAGCTGCCCTTAGTATTGTATTTTTTCAAGTTTTTTTGCATCTATTGAGATAATTATGTGATTTCTGTTTGTTTTGTTGGTGATATGGTCAATCATGCTAATAGTTTTCCTAATATTGAACCAGTCTTGTATTCCTGGTATAAATTCCACATGGTCATAGTCTTTGTGATATTTGTGATAATCTCCTTGCTAGCATTTTATTTAAATTTTGCAATCAATATACATTAGCGAAATTTGTATATAGTTTTCTTTCTTCATGTTTGTTCTTCCTGGTTTAGATATCAGCACCATATCTGTGTCATAAAAATAATTTAGTAGGACTTCCTTTTTGTCTGTTTTACCAAATAGTTTAAATAGTATTGGAATTAATTATTCTCTAAATATTTGGTAGAATTCATTTGTGAATCCATCTGGTTCTGGAAATTTTTTCCTTAGGAAACTCACTTATGACTTGTTCAATTTCTTTTTGTAAGATAGGGTTAAGTATTTTGTTTCCCCTTCTGTTAATCTGCGTAATTCATATTTTTGCAAATATTGATCCATTTTACTTATATTGTCAGATATGTTGGCTTATAACTTGGTAAAATAGTTCCTAATAATTGCATTAGTTTCTTTCTAATTTATGGTATGTTCACCTTTTTCATTTTTATACTGTTAATTTGATTTTATTCTTTCTTTTTTTAACCAAATGAACCAGTAGTTTATCTATTTTATTGCTTTATTTTTTCATCAAACCAGCTCCTAATTTTATTTTTTGAATGGTTAGATGTTTTGCTTTGTTTTACTTTCACTTTATTAATTTCTCCTTTAATTTTCAGGATTTCCATTTTGGTGTTTAATTGGGAATTTTTAATTTGTTCTTTTTCTAGGTTTTTTTTTTTTTTGCATGGCCAATTCACTGAACTTTTCCTTCTCTATTTTTTTTAATGTAAGCATTTAGAGAAATCAATTTTTTCCTAGGCTCTACTTTGGCTGTATCCCACAAATTTTGGTATGTTGTTACCTTGTTGTCATTCTCTTTAATGAAATTATTGATTTTCCTTTGATTTGTTCTTTGACACATTCAAAGAATGAAAACCTGAAGATATACAGAGAAACAGTCCACGAGAAAGAAAAAGGGAGTTGTCTGAAAAGATTGGCATAGATACACAGGGAATTCACCAACCAATTTAGATTTTTAAAGAAATGTGTATAAGATGAAAACAAGGACAGGTAACAGAGGATAAATGCAAAGATATTTTACAGTACCATAATAGTAGTGTCCAGAAGGTTGAGGCTCATGATTAGCTTAGGCTAGCTAAATATGTGGAGGAATATAAAAAGTGGACTTTTTTGTTTTGTTTTTTAGGTTTATTAGGGGAAAGAGGAGGATCAAAGAAAGGACAGGACAGCTTCTCTGGAGGGTTAGGATGGTAATATTTAATAACAAAGTAAAAGCAGAATATTTGTGATTCAATTCTGCTGTATCTATGAAAGAAAATAATCTTTGTTCTGGAAACAATAGAACAAATATACACATGTACATACACACACGCACACATATGTGTACATACACACATGTATGTACCACACACATATATAAAATGTACATATACCTGTACATACACATATACATGTACATATGCGTGCACATACACACATACACATACAATGCATATATACACGTAAATATACATGTACACAATGCAATACACACATACATACCCATACATGTAACTATACATACACATACACATTTGCATACATATGCACATATACATGCGCATACACACGTACACACATACACATACATACTCACACATACACATGTACATACACAGATACATATACATGCACATACACTCGTGCATACACATGTGCATACACATGCATGCACATATACATGCACCTGTACATACACATGTACATATATACATAGACATATAAATACACATGCTATGCACACGTACATGTACATACACACATGCATATACAAGCACATATATACATGTACATACATGTGCACACACATGCACACAATATACTCATACACATACATATACCTTTACATATGCCTGTACATGTACACATACATATGCACACATGCACATACAATACACATACACATGCATGTACATATACATATTCATATACATATACTTGACTAGTAGATCAAAGGAATGCTTAGATGTAGTTTCTCCAGATTTTAGATTTGGGGCACAGGACAAATTTGGAGAGAATGTACAGGTATTGTGCTCAGGGCTTCAATATCCTTGGTCCAGGCATGCAGAGCTGTATAAGGAGAATCAGAAGAGTCTAAGACATTTGAACATTGGGTCTAGACTGGCTGAGTCAGCTTCATGATATCAGTATCCACCCATAGCTATTTCCTGGTTCTTCAGGAAATATCATTCTTGGTCGTTGATCCCAAATCTCCCTCCTATATCTCTCTCCCTAACTAGGCTATGCTCAAAGGCAGGAAGTTCCATTGGCCAATCCCTAGTTATGCCTCTACTCTAACCATGAACTGGGAGAGGATGGATATAATCTTGCTTGCTTTGCCTACTTCCTTTGAGCTCACTGTTTGCTCTCTACTCACAACACTCTTCTCAGAATTACTATGTCAAAGCAGTTTATTATTTTTGTTTCCCTATCAAGAAGGTCACTGAGGGCCAGGGAGCCTGCATATAAGTTATGAATTGGGAGTATTTCTCTGAGAACAAATGAGAGGCTGGGTGAAGAGGTCACTCTGAGTAGAAGTTTCTTTGCTTGCTCAGTAAGAAAATGAGTTTATGTTGTTTTTCAGGTGTTTCAGAAGGTAATGCGTTTCTTATGGAGGAAGATAATGAATGAACTCTCTGGACTCTTGACCTCTGAGCATTTAGCAATGATTAACTTCTATTGGGGAAGGAATAATGTGACCATTTTCTGATCATCATCAGAAGTCAGGACCTAAGACATGTGGACGCCATTCAAGCAAACCATCCTGGTACTCCTGGGGAACTGTTAAACTCTATCCTGCTCTTAGAGCATCTGACTACTGTTTACCTCCTTATTTCTTTTTTTGTACTTTTTTTGGGGGAAAGCAATTGGGGTTAAGTGACTTGCCCAAGGTCACATGGCTAGTAAGTGTTAAGTGTCTGAGGCTGGATTTGAACTCAGGTCCTCCTGACTCCAGGGCTTGTGCTCTATTCACTGTGCTACCTATATGCTCCCTACCTCCTTATTTCTACCCCTCTGTGGTTGGGTTCCTGCTTGAGGTTGGGCCTACATCATTCAGGCAAATCTCATGGGCCCAGGTCCCCAGCCTACTTAGGAAACCTCTCTCTTTCACCCTATAACTGCTTTTACACACAATGTCACTGACAGGGCATATGTAACATTTTTTTAATGTAATTTTTTACTGCAAATGAGGATCAAGTATTGAGAGCATGTACAGATGATATAGAATGGATAGGGCAGGAAGGAAGATGCCAGGCTTCAACTCAGAGGAAACACAAGTTGACTGCGGCGGTTTCTAGTCCAATTCCTAGATGGTTAAAAAAAAAGCCTTTTGTTACTGGGAATAAATACCCTGAGAAAATGTTCTTTTCTTACTACATAATAACCAGACTGGAAACAGCCACAGAATGCCTGTGACTATGCTGACATGCTAAGCGGGGCCTCTTCACACCATATCATCACAGATTTTCAGAAGCAGGCTCACTGAGCATCAGAGTGCCTGCACACATTCCTAGGACTAGGCCTTGTTAGTTTTTGTCTTTTTATCCCCAAGGATGATGACAAGATGACTTATACATCGTAGGTGCTTAATAAATGTTGTGAATTTGTTGAATGAAGTTAATATAGTTTTCAAAATAGAAGGTATAAAACAAAGTCACAGACTCTAGGTTAAGAACCTCTCACCCTGGGGGAGAAGGCTGGTGACTTGGCCTATTGCCTAGAGGAATGAACCTGTTGCAGGGGCCAGGGGAGCAATCTCAATCGAAGTGAATTTCCACAGTGGGAATAGCCACTCAAGAAAAGGAAGGAAGTTTGCTGTTCATTTGAGAAGACAAGTGAGGCGGAGGTTGTAAGCAGTGTCCTGGCACTCAGCTCCTTCCTTTGAGCCTCCACCAGGGGTGTTATTGCCATATTATTATTTTTCTCATCCGGTGAGGAAGATGATATTGGCCTGGACCAAGGCAGCAGGATGTCTATAGTAAAGAATGAGACAAGGGGCTCTTTTCCTCGTTCCCTTGGGAGGAGACAAAATAACAAATATATGGTGCCTCTGAAAGGTTTCTGAATCCTCTCTGGGGTACTAACAATTTCCTACTATTTTGAGTCAGGTCCTTGCCAAGGAGTTGTCAGTCAAGTCATTCTGGCTGGGAGTGTCATGGACATGCCATAATTCATTGTACTGGTGATGGGAGAGATGGCTAGGTGGACTCTGTGGTTTTCACTCGCTCTGGTTTTCTCTTTTCATAAGCAAGGTGGGGGTCATATGGGTCTCTGAACCTAACAATCCAGTCTGGTACAATCCAATCTAATCTAAACAGCATTTATTGAATAAAGTAAAAAGAATTTATTATATGCTGAATTTTGTATGTAGTCCGATCTTAGCCCCCCCCCCCCCCCACACACACACACTGGGGGAAGGTAACTTGAGAGACTTGTATCTCAAATATCCCTCTTGGTGGGGTTGAATTTTACCAAGCACTCCCCTAACCTGAGGAGCTCTGCCCTGAACTTGGGGTTGAAAAGAGTTTATGGGAAGAAGAAAGAATAAACCTACATAAGCAAAATTACAGAGGAAGTCAATAGAGGAAGCTAATGAAGGGGACACAAGGGATGCCATGCTGCATTTGAGAAGAGACATTATATTCTCTCTCTCTCTCTCTCCTCCTGATCCCCTACTCCATGAAGTTTCAATGAATACTATGGTCACCACTCAATCACAGTACATTACCTACTGACTGGCAATCAGTCCATCAGGAGTGTGAGACAGAGACCTAAGTCTTGCTGACTTCTTAGGACACTTAGTGAGCAAATGCAGATGTGCTGTTGGTCCGTTGGTTGATGTTATGTCCATTTTTAATTAAGAGGTTTTGAAATAATAGCACATTACATTCCTGCAAATCTCCTATATGTATAATGTACTAAAAGGGCACTTCTACTCCATTTGTAACATTTCCTTCAGCTATAATGGGTCAAACTGTTCCATCTTATTAGTCTTGGATACACCTTAGTTCTCTAGCAATTCTCAACAACTAGCCATTATTACTTGCTCCAGGATGTGCAATGCCTTGGAAATAATTATGGGGAGTATACAAAGGTAAGTTGCTTGGGGGATGGCTCCTTTATGAGGAACCAGGCATCCCAGGAGACAATGCCCTCGATACTTCACTGTAATTTTGACCTTATGGATTCCTGGAACCAATGAATAGGTGAACAGAACTGCTGGTCTGCTGCTGTCCACCTCTCCTAATTGGCAACTATTTGAGTTTCAGGAAAAACCTAACAATAACCACTTATTGTTTTGATTATTGTATTTTATTACTATTAGTAATAGAACATATTTATCTGATCTATTAAGGATTACAAAGTGCTTTTCTCACAACACCCTTAAGGTAGACAGTGCAAGTATCTGTATCTCCACTGCTCTCTAGTCCAGGTCCAACTCAGACTAGTCCAGTGGTTCCATTTCAGAACTGTAATGTAATAAGACATTTGTAAACCACCTAGTAGCGAACAAAAGGAAATTTGCTTAGCAATGCATAGAAAGGACATTCAGTAAGGACATGGCATTGGTTCAGATGGGTGTAGCTTCCCTATGCCTTCAGTGGCAATGCTGGCATGAGCTTGTGTCAAACCTGAGAGTGTGGAACCACTGGACTCCTTTTATAATGGCTTTTGCACTTAGGTGACCATGTGTCAATGGTTTAAACATTAGTCCCCTAGATCTTAAGGACGGTTTTAACACCTTTTAAAGAAAAACTAGTCTAACCCTCTGAGATAGATATTGTTCTTCTGGTTTGGGGAAATGAAGACTAAGAGGTCAGTGAAAAGATAGGCTATTGAATGTAAGTTCTTTGCAACTAAGGATTTTTCCTTTCTTAAAAAAAAGAAATATGTATCCCTAGCAACTAATATAGTTCCTAGAACTAGTAGACTCTTGGTAAATGCTTGTTTATTGTTTGATTGATTAATAAAGTGTAAAACTGGAAAGAACCTTAGAAGTCAGCTGCTTTGACTCTCTTGTTTTGTGGACAAAGAAACTGATGGCCAGAGACTCATTTCGTGACTTTTGGAAATCACATAGGCATTAAATAGCAAGGGTTGGATTTGAATCCAGGTCCTCTCTGACTCTTAATTAGTTCCTACTATGTGATTTCTCCAGTGTCATATATATATATATATATAGCTTCTGAGTGTGAGAACTAGAACGTGAACCCAAGTTTGTTGATTCACATAGAGAGAGATAATACTTCCAGAAGAAAGATAACAAGGATTTCAAAGTCCTGGGCAAGAAATGAAAGTTCTCAAGGGAACTGGTTCTCTTTTCATTACAGTTGCCAGTACCAGAGAGAGATGTCGGAGGAGAGGGATGATCTGGGAAATGAGTATCTGGTAAGAAAATAGTGTTTGATCAGTGATTCTCAAAATTTTGGCCTTAGGACCCCTTTACATTTTTTAAAATATCAAGGACCCTTCTAAAGAGCTTTTGTTTTGGTGGAGTATATATAACAATATTTATTATATTAAAAATTAAAACACTGAACATCATGATGAAAATAGTTTTAGACTTATGGAACCACTGAAAGAATCTCTAGAATGCAGAGATCCCTGAACCATACTTTAAGAACCACTGGTCTATATTGTAAAGTAGTAATCATCAATGTCATTGCAGGTAGGTGGTATAGTAGAGAAAATGCTGGGCCTGGAGTCAGGAAGATCTCAGTTAAAATCTGGCCTTAGACACTTGCTAGCTATGTGACCCTGGGCAAGTGACTTAATCCTATTTGTTTCAGTTTCCTCATCTGTAAAATGATCTGGAGAAGGCAATAGCAAACTGCTTCAGTATCTTTGTCAAGAAAATCCCAAATTGGGTCATGAAGAATAAGACACCACTGAAATGACTAAACAACAAAAAGTAGAAAAGTAGATATATGGAAGCGACTAAACAATGAAAAACCAGAAATAATTGAATTCAATAACCCAGTGTTTGATAAGCTCCCAAACATAAATTACCTAGAAAAGAATTCCCATTTGATAAAAACTGCTTAGAAAACTAGAAAGCAATCTGACAGATATTAGGCTTAGACCAACATCTTACACAATATTCCACAATTCAAAATAGATATGTGACTTGACTATTAAATATCATACCATAAAAAATTAGAAAGCATATTATATTCATTTAGTAGTCTTAGGAAGTAGAAGAATTCTTAACCAAGTAAGGGATCAAAGCAATTACAAAAGATAGAGATAATTTTGATTACATGAAATTGAAACAATTTTGCACAAACAAAATTACTGCATCTAAGATAAGAAGAGAAATGGTTGGTGGTGGGGCAGATCTTTGTATCAAATTTCTCTAATAAGGGTTTGATATACAAGATATATAAACAACTAACAGAACTATATTAAAAACTCATCCTCACTAAAAACGTAGTCAAGCAATATGAATGATTATTGAAAGAAGTATTGTACTCTATTAATATATATGAAAAAAAGTTCAAATTCACTAATGACAAGAGAAATGCAAATTAAAACAACACTTTGGTTTCACATTACACCCAGAAATCAGCAACGATTACAAAAGAGAGTAATAGTTCATGTTGGGAGAGGTTGTAGGAAGACATAATGCATTATTGGTGGAGTATTGCACCGATACAACATTCTGGAAAGCAATTTAGAATTATGCAAATAAAATTTATTCAGAGAGTTTGCTGTTGGGCATATATTCAAAGGAGGCCATTGATAAAAATAAAGACTCTATTACACCAACATATTTATAACAGAACTTTTTGTGATAACAAGATTTGGAAACAAAATGTCCATCAATTGTGGAATGGCTAGACAAAATATGGTACATGAAAGTGACAAAATATATTCATCCTTTAAGAAATGACCAAAATAACGAATACAGAAAATCATGGAAAGAATTACATGAACTGATACAAAGTGATGTAGAACTAGAAAAATCATATACATAGTGACTACAATGTAAATGTAAAGAATGAGTGGATGAATGCAAATGCATTTATTAAGCACTTAGAATTTTAACAATGTACAAAATATTGGAGATACGAAGAAGGAAGGAAAGAAAGAAAGAGAGAGAGAAAGAATGAAAAGGACAGAAAGAAAGAAAGAAAGAAAGAAAGAAAGAAAGAAAGAAAGAAAGAAAGAAAGAAAGAAAGAAAGAAAGAAAGAAAGAAAGAAAGAAAGAAAGAAAGAAAGAAAGAAAGTTTCTATTCTCAAGAATCACATACCATAATCAAGTTAGGAAACATGGAAAAGAAAGATCTGTAGCAGTGCAAATGGAAAGACCCAGAAGTCCTAAAAGTGCAGCAGGGCAGAGGGCAAGGTCCAAAAGCCAGGTAGCAGTACTAGAGAACTACGAAGAAGAGCAGTAGGGCAGATGGTAAGCCCTGGAGGACTTCGGGAGCCAGTGGCAGGGCAGATGGCAAATTATGATGGTCTTCCATCTTATATAAAGAAATGGAGTGTTTGACTCCCATTTTATCCAAACTCAGTGTGCAGTCAAGCAACCTAGCAGTTGGGGAGGGGGACTTCAGAGGAGGAGAATAAAAGGTAAAGCAATCAACAGTAAAACAATTGAAACCACTGTGGAATGATAAAGAACAAACCTGGCTCCAAAGAAAAGATATGAAAAGTTTCACTCCCCCACCCCTTACTCCTCTTCCCTTGCAGAGGTCAAGGTCCATGATGGGAGTGGGGCATTGCCTATAACATCAGATTTTTTTAATGTGTTGATTAAGGTTGCTAATTTTTTATCCCCTTCCTCTTTTTCTTTTTAAATTCTTTATTATGAAAGACGATTTTATGAAGGGGCTTTCAAAAACAATAGAGAGGGATATTTAGACAACAAAAGCAAATATATATCAATAGAAACCTATTTGAAGAAAGAACATGGTGTTTAAGAATAGAATTTAAATTTTAGGACCATGAACAATGTACAGGAACAATGGGATCTTGGATAGGGATGGAATATACCAATAGGGACAGTAAATATAGGCATATGAGATGCACACAAACATCTTCCAAGTTAAATCCTAAAGTCAGAGGATGAAAGGACCAGTAGAAACATAGGAGGCAATATTCAAGAAACAGTTGCTTCTAATTCTAACATTCTAGGACTGATTTTACAGAGAGCTCCTAGGCAGGTAGTGGGCCATTTTATGTGAGCAAATGAATATGTTAGGACAGGCACTGCATGAGTTTATGATGATCATTATTATAAATTACTGTGTGCTAAGTACAGGCATATACTTAGCTCTGTATGAGGCCCACAAGAATGCAGACTTTGGCCCAAGACTTAGTGTTAGTGTAGAATAGAAGGATAGACTATTGCATTCAGACAAGAAAAGGTATCATGGGTGGGGAGGGGGAGGGATGTAAGGGGATTTAGGGGCCATTTCTTTGGAACAACTAGTTTCTCATAAATAAAATAAAACTAAATAAATTTATTAAACATTTTAGTAAAAATTTTATTTAAAATTAATTTAATGATTTTATTAAAAACTAAAATTAAAATGTTTGTAAAATTGATCTGAATATCTGAAATTTACATTAGCTGGACTGACCTTGAACGTGGAGGGAATAATTTGGGGGAAATGCCCCAGCTGAGAGAAACTGGTGACTTTCTTCTCTTTGATTGACTAGACAGGATTATGACTCGGAGGCACTTCATGTCTAGGACTGGACTGAAACCTCCTATTTATAAAGAGACAGAAACCAAATCAAATCTCTACACCTGAGAATCAGGTGGGAAAGGAGAACTGGAGTGGAAAGACAGAGCCTTGGGTGCAAGGCCAATGTCAGACACTGACTTTGGGAAAGACTAGTATACATCTTTTAGGTATCACTATGAAATTGCTATACTGCTGAGAATTTTGTAAGTAGCAAAGCTCTGGGTGATCCTTTTTAACCACTGCTCACATTCAGTTGGACATGATCGAGTCTGAACCTTTGGGACTTGGAGGGGTTTGCCATGCGTTCCACCTGGAGGGGAAGAGGCTGATGTAGAAACTGAGTTGCATACTGGGTCCATTGATAATGTCCTACTTTGATTTATTATCATCATTATGATTAAATGGAATGGTAGACTGACCGACCAATGAGGGCCCAGTCCTAGGAACATGCACAAGGGACTCCCGTGGATGTTTGACAAGTCTGGCTAAAAAAAATACATGATAACATGAAATGGAGGAGCCTGTGCTCTACTCTTAGAGCATGCACAAGTATTCTGTGACTGTTTGTTTGTAATGAGGAAAAGGCCTTTTATTTTAAATCGCAGTTCTGGCTTACTAGCCAGCCAAAAGGCAGCTTGTTGATATAAGTTATGGTCAGGAAGACCAGAGCTCAAATGTGCTCTCAGACATGTGCTGTGTGACCCTGGACAAGTCACTTAATTTTTATTTGTATCAGTTTCCTCAGCTATAAAAATGGGGATAATAATAGTACCAGTTCTGTAGGATTATGAGAATCAAATGTATGTAAAGTGCTTTGTAAACTTTAAAGAGCTAACTAATGCTAGCTATTAATACTTCTACTCTTTTTTATTAAATGTTTAACTACACAGATATTGAATATCTTAAGTGAATGTTAAATGAATTTTGAGATTTGTGAATGAATAAAAATTTGTTCTATTTAAATGAATTATAATTTCATTTTTGACTTATGAGAATTTACCCCATGAGGATGAATTTTTTCAATGATGAATTGCCCTGGTAAGGTAAGAGAAGACTTTATTGATCTAAAATCTGTCTCTGCCCTGGTAATTTTCTTGGAAGCCACATGAAATAAGTCTAATCCTTTTCATATGAGGGGGCTCAGGTATTTGATCAGGTCCTTCCTGAAGCCTTTTCCTCTCTAAGCTAGAACCTCCTGGTTTTCTTCAGCTCAATTTCCTATGGCATGGGAGGGGTCATCCTTCTCTATACATATCCTAGGGTGCTGATATCCTTTCTAAACTGGTGCTTAGAAAGGAATGTAGTACCCCAGGTATGGTTTGACCAGTGACAAGTGCGGCAGGCTAATGCCCTCCCTTGATGTTATTTCTCAGTTCTAATAGTGCAGCCTAGTACTGAATTATCTTTTGGGAGGGCAGCCACAGTGCCCCATGTACTGCTTTTAATACTGTTTTCAGGTACAGTCTTTTCTGTTCTCACAGAATTAGTGTCCAGTGAGACTGGCATGGTGAGGTCAGCATGGTTAGTCTCCATGTAGCACGTGAGCAACCTCAGGCCCTGAACACACAAGACCAAATAGTTAGAGAAGAACATGGATGAAATGGGTTAGATTCTGACTGAAAAGAAGCAGCCTCAGGGGAGGAGGCAGTGTACTCAAAGGACTTCAAATCCTGGCATTGCAACTTAATAGCAGTGTGAGGTCGGGCAAATCCTGCAACCAATCTACATTTCCTGCCTGGAAAAATGAGGTCTCAAGGAATAGTATAATCCTTACCATGAGGAATGGGAAGTGGGGTGGACTGAGGGGAGGGGGCATTCCTGGAGAGCACAGAGACTTCCATGTACCTGGGATTGCAAGGCTAAGTCCCATGCAATCCTGGCACCCCAGCAGAAACTCTGTATTAGCACCCCCATTGAGAATCACTGGACTTGATCATCTCTAAGTCCCAGTGTTAAATCCTATGTGTCAGCTACAGAATTGAATGACTTTTTATTGCTTGAATTCTTGATAAAGGCTCATTGAAGTGGCTGTCTTGAGCTGATCAGTAGGATCTCTCTCACAATTTTATTGCTACCATTTAATTGATACACCCCTCACTGATGGGTAGGCACTTGTACTTCTCCACTGTAGCATGGTAATCACATTTATGTGAAAAGTCATACCTTAAATTTACATTTGCAGAGAAATAAAGATACTGTCTTCTGAAGTGGGAGAGATAGGAAGGGGTCAGAAGGAGATAAAGCCTGTGAGAGAGACAGAGACAGACACAAATGGAAAGAGAGAAATGGAGGAGACATAGAGAGAGAGATGCAGAGATAATGATAGACGAAAGAAAGAATCTCTGTCTATGACCCTGGGTCAGTGGGTTTAAGTCTAGCCTCCGATACTGATACCAACTATGTAACCCCAGGCGACTCTCTAAAACTATAAATTGCAAGACAATTAGCAAATGGCATTGGTAGAGGGAGTTTCATCACTGGGAATTCCCAGTCAGATGATCCTAGGGCTAAGAGGAAAAGGTTGTCAAGAAGAGGGAGAAGATAGAACAAATCAAGACCATATGCTGAGCTCCAGTAGAATGCAATCTCCTTGAAAGAAGGTCTGTTTAATATTGTCTTTTGTATACTCAGCACCTGCCAGAGTAACTGGCACAAAGTAGATATCTAATATATACTTGTTGAACAATGCATGAATGAATAAAGTTGCTCTGTAATTGAATTGCCAGTTAAAAAGATGGCCTGAATCTTCCACATAGTGAATACATTAGTCAAAGAATGAGTAGTGAAATAGGGCAGCTAATAAAGGATCCTATTCTGGGCTCTGCCATTTATCAGGTAGGTCACTGGACAAATCACCTACCATTTCTGCACCTACAAAGTAAGGGTAACAAATCTTCCCTTGACAACCGGCGAGAGTTGCTATGATATCACAGATATAACAGTTATTTGGAAACTGTGAAATACCATCCAAATGTTATGAAATCACAAGAAAACAGACAGGGACAAGTGGTATCCCAGCTTGTTAGAAAATTGAAAGCAGGTCCCCGCCCTGGGCCGGCCGCCACTTCCACCTGCTCTTCCTTCTACATGTGCTGTTCTGGGGCACGTGCAGCAGGCCCCGCCAGGACCATGTCCGGGGATGGGACAAATGCAGATGTAGCCATGGAAGAAGGGCCCAGTCCTTGTAAGCGAGTAAAGGTGGAGGCAGTTGATCTTGCTTCACCTTTGAACTTTGATAGCCCTAATGCTCTCTTTGAGAGCTTGATATCGCCCATCAAGATGGAGACTTTTTTCAAGGAATACTGGGAGTAAAAGCCACTTCTGATTCAGAGAGATGATCCTTTACTAGCTGCTTACTTTCAGTCCCTTTTCCAGTTAACAGATTTGAAGAATCTGTGCAGATTGGGAATGTACTATGGAAGAGATATAAACGTGTGCCGATGTGTGAATGGGTGGAAGAAGGTGTTAAATAAGGGTAGCAAAGTACACTACCTTCAACTGAGAAAAGATTTTGATCAAAAAAGGGCAACCATCCAGTTCCACCAGCCTCAGAGATTTAAGGATGAGCTATAGAAAATCCAGGAGAAGCTAGAATGTTTTTTTGGATCTCTGGTTGGATCTAATGTGTATATAACTCCCTCAGAGTCCCAGGGCTTGCCCCCTCATTATGATGATATTGAGGTGTTCATCTTGCAACTGGAAGGAAAGAAACATTGGTGCCTCTACCAGCCCACTGTGCCCCCTGCTCGAGAGTACAACGTGGAGTCAGAGGACAGGATTGGGTCGCCAACACCTGAGTTCATTTTAAAGCTAGGGGATTTGTTAAATTTCCCCCGAGGGACCATCCATCAAGCTGACACTCCTCCTGGACTAGCCCATTCTACTCATGTGACCATCAGCACCTACCAGAACAATTCATGGGGAGACTTTCTTCTGGACGTGATTCCTGGGCTTCTCTTTGATGCTGCAAAGAAAGAAGTAAAACTCCTGACTGGCGTACCATGGCAGCTACTTATGGTGGATGACATAACTGTTGCAACAAAGAGATTAAGTGACTTCCTGAGGACTCTTGCAGACCAGTTGGAGGGTACCAGAGACCTGAGGTCATCTGAAATGAAGAAGGATTTCATTAGGAGCAGACTGCCACCATACTGTTCAGGGGATGGTTCCAGTCTGTCCACCCCAGGTGGAAAGTTCCCAAAATTAAATAGCAGAGTAAGACTGCAATTTAAAGACTACATTGTTATGACAGTGGAGGCAGACAAGGATACATCTGCTGAGACTCAAGAACAAGTGGTTTACATCTATCATCCTTTGGGGAATAAGCGGGACACACATATGATATTTGGAAATGACAATGAAACAGCAGAGGCGCTTGGACTTCACTTTCCTTGATCTCATAAGGATGCCCTGAAACAACTTCGGAGTTCTGAAATTATTTCTGTTAAGGAATTGAAACTTAATACAGATGCAGAGAAAGGAAATCTGGTGTTAGCACTCTGGACTGAATGCTTAATGGAAGTAACCTAGTGCCTTTGCCAAGTCAGCACTTCCTATAAAAAGACAACGTTTCTAGAACTTCTCTTCTGGATTTTGCCATCATGCCCCAGGAACCATTATCATGCTGAAAGATCACTTCTGTGCTGAACTCACCACATCTCATCAAGTACCTTCTGCCCTTTCCTCGACTAGAGTGGGTGGAGACAACAAGCTTCTCCCAGAATCTCCTTTTAAGGAAGGCACTTGGGTGAGCTGTCTCATTTTCTACCCAAGTGCACTCTGATGGCCATTGTGCCATCATGCCTCCAACCTAACTTTTCAGCTTCCTTTTACACATTGCTTTTCCCCATTAGACTGTAAGTTCCTTGAGGACAGAGACCATCATTTTTTGGGAGGGGGTTATTCTCAGTGCTTAAGACAGTGCCTGGAAAAAAAAAGAGGGCCTGTTTAATTACTGACTGACAGTGACTACTAAGTGATAACTGTGGGCATCCTTGCTTTAGACCAGATCTTACTGGAAAAGCCAATGTTTCTAGTGTTTCTCCATTATGTATAATTCTGGCTCTTGGTTTTAGATAAATATTATTTACTATGCTAAGGAAAGTCTATTCTTTTCAGTGTTTTTAATAGAAATTGGTAATAAAATTTGTCAAAAACTTTAAAAAAAAAGGAAAGAAAATTGAAAGCAGGACCTTCAGACCATACATTCTGAGGAAATATGTTTAGAATAAACAGGCTGGAAGAGACTACATTAGACTTTAGCTGCATGTGATCCAGGGTTTAAGATAATATTTTGAGGCGGCTAGGTGGTGCAGTGAATAGAGCACCAGACCTGGAGTCAGGAGGATCTGAGTTCAAATCTAGCATCAGACACTTAACACTTACTAGCCATGTGACCTTGGACAAGTCACTTAACCCCAAAAGCCCTGCCTTCCTCCCTCCAAAAAAAAGAAAAAAATTTAAAAAAGATAATATTTCAATGAATGGACTCTTGGGGCCTAAAGGCCTGAATTACAGGGATAATTAGGGGGTGTTATCTATCAACTTAGGGGCAAGTAGGTTACAGTCCAGGAGTAGCTAGGTGGCACAATGAATAGAACACTGGGCTAGGAATCAGGACCACTCATCTTCCTGAGTTCAATTCTGATCTCAGACACTAGCTCTGTGACTCTGAACAAGTCACTTTACCCTGTTTGACTCAGTTGCCTCATCTGTCAAATGAGTTGGCGAAGAAAATGGTAAGCCTTTCCAGTGTCTCTGCCAAGAAAACCCCCAGTTGGGTCACAAAGAGTTGGACACGACTGAACAACAACAACAAGGGTATAGTCCCATGAGGAAAGAAAACTTCAAACCCAGTGCTTGAAATTTCAGGACTAGAGTGGAACAGTAATTACCTTACCATGCTCTAGCCTGATGTACTGGAGAGATCGCTGAGTTTGTCACAAAGACCTGGGCTCAAACCCTAACTACAATATTGTGATAGTAATGAAACATAAAGATCCCCCTGTATTGGCTTGGTTTTCAAATTGATTGTGTTAAAACCCAGAGCTCGTTAATCCTACCTATGGGATGGACTTGTTGATGTGAAAAGAAAGTCCTGAACTGGGAGGAGCTGGTGACGTAGATTTGGAGAGACAAGAGAGAGGCAGAAGAACTTTTTGGAAGCAGCACCTCGTGGAGGCAGAGAGAGACTGAGAGAATTGCTGGGGGCCACTCTGAATTGCCCTGGACTTTTGAGACCTGCCCCCTCAGCTGCCAAGGACTGAGGAGACATGGCTGTTTTGCTGGTACTTTGTCTGTTTTGATGTTGTTTTGCCAGATTTGTCCACTGGTGAAAGACAGTCCTGTTGTTGCAGAAGTCCTGGAACCTGGCTGTTGGCTAAGAGCTCCTGAGACTGTCCTGCAGACAGAGAGTGAATACTGTCCACTGGTGAAGGACAGTGCTGTTGTTGCAGGGGTCTGGGAACCTTTCTGTTGGTTCAGAGCTACTGAGACTGTCCTGCAGACAGAGAGTGAATACTGTTCACTGGTGAAGGACAGTGCTGTTGTTGCAGGGGTTTGGAGACTGTCCTGCAGACAGAGTGAATACTGTCCACTGGTGAAGGACAGTGCTGTTGTTGCAGGGGTCTGGGAAACTTTCTGTTGGTTCAGAAGCCCTGAAGAAGGATTTTCTTGTTGTATGTTTACAGAAATTCTGGGAGAGGGTTTTGCTAATGTTTTCAGGAGTTCTAGGACTGTTTTGCAGACAGAGGATGAATTAATGAAGAGACTGGCAATGTATCTTGTGGCCTTGCTAAGCCTTGTCTCCCCAGGAACTAAGATTGCTGAGAACTTGCCTTGTGTCAAGATGAAGAAAAGACCTCCATTTGGGTATTAAGTGCTGTGCTTAAACTTGATGTAACTCTGGGGTAGATTCAATTGTGATCCAGGGGTGGGGAACTTTTGACCTTTTTGTGTTCTATGGTTGAACAAATGAATGTACTTTACTTATGTTTGGAAACTAATCTCCATTTGAGAAGAGGGGTTTTGTGATGGACTAAATGAAGGTACAGCCTAGGGGTGGAGTAGTATTTAGAACAGGGATTTTGTAATTGATTGAATGAATGGAAGGTCCTGGGGTGGGGTAGTACTTGGAGATTATTTAATCACCCATAGTAAATGCTGTATTTTGAATGATGTCATGTTTTGACCTTCTCTGTTCTTGGTTTGTCACTGAATAAAATGGAGAGCGCCTATGCTGGTATTTTGAACCTTGGAAAGTTGCCTTTCCTTGGCATTACATTACAAATATTTATGTGATTGTTCGTTATGGGATCATATATGCCGTGACCTCTCTGAGTCTCAGTTTCTTCACATATAGAATCAAGATAGCAATATCTACCATACCTGCCCTGCAGAGATGTCAAAAGTAACAAATGACATGCTGTATGAAAATGGTTTACAAACCTTAAAACACTATGTAAATGTTAGCACATGATTATTTGATTTGATTATGATTTTTGTTTGATTATTATTTGACTTGAGTAGTGGTCAAACTCAGAACAGTAGAGGGAGTGTCAGAGGAAGGGCATCTTTGTTTCTGGAGATGTTTGGGACTATTATTCCTTTGTATTTCCCCTGACTCCCCTTGACAAACTCTACATTCCACTCAAATTGGCCTCTCCCATCTTCATGCCTTTGCCTTTGCCTCTGGCTAGGGATGTTTTCTGTACTCACTTCAGTCTGTTAGAATGGTCTAGCTCCCTTCAAAGCTGTTTGGTCGGCTCCTCCAGGAAACACTAGAGCCTTTGGGCCTACTGTAATTTACCAGTTGGCAGAATGCCTTAATTTAGAATAAAGCAGAAGAGAGAGAGCACTGCCTAGAATGTTAGAAGTCACCTTGTCCTATCCCTTTCTTTCATTGAGAAAGAAACTAAGCCAAGAGGCTAAGTAATTTGCCCAAGGTCATACAGCTAGTTAGTTGTGGCAGACCCAGGACTAGAGTCAGTCTCCTCACTCCCAACCTACTGGTCTTTCCATTTGTTAACTTGAAAAAAAAAAGAAATTTCTTTCTGCTATACTTCAGCCAATAATCTTTTAGGCAGAGAAGTTCTTGTCAATTTGTTAGGCTATTTTATTTCCATTTGGAAATAAAAATCAAGGAGAGAAATACCTCTGTAGACCAGTCTCCAAGGACATCAGAGTTCTATAGCCCAGACTTTCTCTCACTAGTGGAGTTGGAGATCAGACTTCGGCTTGGGAAGCCTGAGCGAGTAGATTGAGGGAATGGGGACACTCCCATATCCTCCAAGTTATGAGCTGGCATTTTCCTTCCCAATATCAGTTTATTTTGTTCCAGGAGACAGTGGTGTCAGAGAATACTATCTCTCACCAGGCAGGCATTACTCCCCCAGTTGGGAAAGGGACTGAACAAAAGGGCAGGTCGCAGGACCTGTGGGCCTCAAGGTCATCTCCTGGTTCAGAAGGAAGCTGATTGTTCTGAATAGGCTCATAGTGGGATCTAACCAAACAGTGGTCAGGATATTTCCGGGCTCCCCCTCAGATGGAGATAAAAATATCAAGAGATAAGGGGAAGGAGGGGTTGCTTACAACCATTATGTGAGATTATTTTGGTTCTCTTCCTAAACTCTGGCTCCCTCCCACAGCCTTCTTTCTTCCCTTTCCTTTCCCTCCCACACCCAGCTCCTAAAGACACCCCATCTCCTTGGCTAGAGGTGAAACAATATACTGAATGTTTTGTGACGTCTCTGGTCCTTAGCAAGGTTATGGACAAAGAGTCCAAGCCTAAAAGAAGAATTTGGAGCAGAACCTGGGACATGTCCAGAAACTATAATGAAAGGCCCCTAAATTGTCCCCAACACCTTCTGTAATGTTGCAGACTCCATAGTGACCCCTTCAGCTCCTCAACTTGGCTAAGAATGGAGTAGCAGTGTTCGCTCTGTTGAAGAACGGTGCCATCTCCAACCTTACGTTTTCCCATCCTCCTCCCCTTTCTAGCTTGTTTTTATGTGCTTGTCTTCCCACTTTAGGATGTAAGCTCCTTGGGGGCAGGGTCTCTTTCTATGCCACATAGATGACATAAGTACCCAAAACTCAACATGACCAAAATAGAACTCATCACCCTTCTGACCACATCCTCCCATCTTCCTCACTTCACTACTTCTGTTGATGATATTTCCATCCTTCTTGTCATCCAGGTTCAGAAGCTAGAGTAGTTCTTGACTTTTGCCTCTCTCTCACCCCTCCCACCTCAACAGTTGCTAATTCTAATGGATTTCACCTCCACAATATCTCTTGCCTCTTTCCCCTTCTCTCCACTCACACTGCTACCACCTTAATTATTTTTTTTATTTTAATAGCCTCCTAATTGATCTCTCTTCCTCAGCCTCTCCCCCATCCATCTAATACAGGATATAAAACAAACCCATACAAATCATCCGAAAGAAGAGAAAGATAGAAAAAGAAATTCCATTTAAAATAAATGCAGACAATATAAAACACTTGAAGTCTACCTGTCAAGACACAGGACACAGGAACTATATGAACACAATTACAAAACACTTTTCATACAAATAAAGATAGATCTAAATCACTGGAGATATACACATTGCTCATGAGAAGGTTGAATCAAAATAATAAAAATGACAATGCTACCTAAATTCAATTACTTATCCAATGCCATACCAATAAAACTACCAAAGAATCACTTTATAGAGCCAGAAAAATTTATAACAAAATTCATGTGGAGGAACAAAAGGTCAAGGATATCAAGGCAATCAATGCAAAGAAAAATGGGAAGGAAAAGGGCTTAGTAAAACCAGATCTCAAACTATACCGTTGTTATTGCTGTAGCTCAGTTATCTCAGTCGTGTCCAACTCTGTGACCCCATTTGGGGTTTTCTTGGCAAAGATACTGGAGTTATTGCCATATACTTCTCCAGCTCATTTTAGGGATGAGGAACTGAGGTAAACAGGGTTAAAAGACTTGCCCAGGGTCACACAGCAATTAATGTCCAAAGGTGGATTTAAATTTAAACTCTTTTCTTCCTGACTCCAGGCCTGATGGTCTATCCATTGCAATACCATGCCCCCAAACTATACAGCAAAGCAGTCCCCAAGCTATCCTTCATAAAACCACTATAGTAATATTCCTTAAGCAAAGGACAATCCATGGTATTCTTCCATTCAAGAAGATCCAGTGACTCCCTCTTACCTACAGGACAAAACCTAATCTGTTTGGTTTTTAGAATCTTTAGCAATCCAGACTACTTTCCAGATTCATTACAAATTATTCCCTCCCCCTCACCTCTACCTTCCAGCCAAACTAGCCTGCATAATAACTCTCATTTATATACAAAAACTCTTTTGTACATACACACACATACATCTCCCCCCTCTGTATTTTTTCAAAGGCTATTTCCTATGTTTAGAATGACCCTTTTCTTCACCTCTGCCCAGTAAAATACTACTTTCCTTCAAAGTTCAGCTCCAAGGCCACCCCCTTCATGACACCTACCCTGAGACTCCCTCTTCCCCATCCCACTTACTAGAACTTTCCTCTTGGAATTTGAGGGGTTTTTTGGGGGGGCGGGGTAGGAAATATCTATTTTTGTATTTAATTTTATATCTATTTTTGTATCTATGTACGTGTTGTTTCCTTGCAATAAAGGTTACTTGATTAATTTTCACTTTTGTATCTCTAGGACCTAAGAGATCCTGGTACATACATACATCCTGGTATATATCTGGTACATCCTAGATTCTTGAAAAATGCTTTTATTAACTTTAAAAAAATTTAATAAGCATTGCTTCTTTCTATCCCCCACTTCCAATTGAGAAAGAAAATAAGAAAAGCCAAAACATTACAACAAATATTCATGATCAAGTCAAATTCCTACATTAGCCATGTCCAAAAAATATGTCTCATTGTGCATAATGAGTCCATTACTGCCGCTGTGTCAAGAGGTGGGCAGTGTTTCTCATCATTAGTCTTCTGAAATCACAGTTGGTCATTATGTTAACGAGTTCTTAAGGTTTCGAGGTTGTGTATTTTCACACTATTATTGTATTCTCTTGGTTCTGTTCAATTCACTCTTCATCAGCTCATACAAGTTTTCCCTAAAGAAATGATGAGAGGGAATGAGAAAAGGTTACCTTATATCCACTTTTCCTTTGGTCTGTATATATCCATATATCTATATATTGTCTCCATCTGTTATAATGTCACTTCTTAAGCAGAGGGACTCATTAATTCTTATCTTTGTATCTGCCCCCTGTCCCTACAACAGTGCCTTGGTCTTCTCCAATCCCTCTTAATGCTGTTTCTGTCTTCTCTTGATTAGCTCTGGTTTAACCTGTTTATATTTTATCTGTACAAAGTTGTTTGCATATCATCGCTTCCATTAGATTGAGCCCCTTGAAAGTAGAAGCTTTTTTCCCTTTTTTTGGTATCCTTAGCATGGTGTCTGACACATAGCACAGGTGCTTAATAAATGATAACAGACTATTGACTGACTGGCATATAGTAAATGCTTAACAAGTGCTTGCTTGTTTGTTTAAATTGAGTAATGTGTAATCAACTTGGAAAGATAGGCAGGAAATACATACATATAATATATATAGATATATATGGGGGGGGAAATATGGGAACTCCCAGCATGGAGATTCCCTCCTCTGTTGCAGATGAGCACTCCTATGCAATTTACAGTCCTAGCCTGGGGCATTCAAAGGCAAAGCGACTTGCCAAACATCACAGCTAATATGTATCAGAAGCAGGACATGAACCTAGGTCTTCTGGACCCCAAGGCCAGACTTCTCTATCCACTGTGCCATGTTGCCCCTCATGAAATATTTCTGTCGTTGTTCAGTTGTTTTACACTGAAGTGTAATGCTTGACACTTTACGACTCCATTTTGGGTTTTCTTGACAGAGATACTAGAGTGTTTTGCCATTTCCTTCTGCAGCTCATTTTACAGATGAGGAAACTGAGGCAAGCAGAGTTTAGTGACCAGGGTCACAGAGCTAGTAAATGTTAGAGGCCAGCTTTGAACTCAGGAAGATGAATCTGGCACTCAATCCACTGTGTCACCTACCTGTCTTATATTTTTATTAACATATCATTAAAAAAAAAATCCTCAGGTAACCTCTACCAGCTCCCTCCTCGCTCAGAGCTCCTAGACTCAGACTATTAAATGGTGGGGGGAGGAGGAAACGGTGTTAGAGATGATCTAGTCCAGCCCCTTTATTTTTACAGATGGGGAAGATGGGGTTTGGTCAAGTTAAAATGCTTTACGTAACGTCACACACACACACACACTCCAAGTAGAGGGGCCTGGACTTGATTCTCAGGCCAGTGTCCTCTTCAGATGTGCTGATGGATGACTTCCCAGGACACTTTTCCATTACTGTAGTCATTCCCGGCTTGTCAGTTTCAATCCAGGCTTAATGTTCTCGTCACGGAGGACAAGCCACTCTTGGGAGTTTCATCTTGAGCGCTCAGACGGTTTAAATTCAATCTTCTGGCGCCATCTACTGCCTGAAAGGCAGAACTGCAGGGAATGTCAAGTTCATTGGAATGCAGCCACATTGAAGAATAGCCATGTTTAATTGTTTATTTAATTTTTGTGTCATTTGCATCTGAAACAACATCTTGTGTATCCAGGATAGTGTGATGATAAATGTTTAACAATCAGTTCTGGAGGAAGGTGAGGGGGAATGAACCCACAACACAACTTTAAGTTTAATCTGCATTATTTTCTCCACCTTTTTAAGTCTACCTGAAGTGAGGAATTTGAGACCTGGAGGCCACATGTGACCTTCTAGGTCCTCAAGTGTGGCCCTCTGACTGATTTGAATTCAGACAATCAACAAAACAATGCAATAATTCAAGCCTTGATTTTATAGCATTTGCTGATTTCTAAGGTGTAAATGTTCACATTGAAAATTTTAACAGTTGGTTCCAGAGCCAGCTGGAGCTGGCTCGAGCACATCCCTGTGTGGATCACCCTTCCTAATGTTTTGTCCTTGGCCCTTTCCTTTCTATCCTTTCTCCCCAATTAATCTCATCCATTCCCATGGCTTTAACTATCACTTTCAGATTCGAATCCTCTAAAACTGACTTCTTTTGTATATTCATAGATTTTCAGAGATAGAAGGAACTTTGTAGATTATTGAATTCAATCACTTTAATTTATAGATCTGAAAAAAAAACTGAGGCTCAAGATGACTTGCTGGAGGTCTTGTGGCTAGTTAGTGGTAGAGTGGGAACTGGGATCTGGATCTCTTGATTCCCAGCATAGTGTCCTATAATAACAACAATGACTCAGACATATCCTGAACTTTTAGGTTTATAAATCACTTTAAATATATTATTTTATTTGATCCTTGCAACAACCTTTTGAGTTGGGTGTTATTATTATTATCTCCATTTTACAGATGAGGAAATTGAAGTGGTTAAGTGACTTATCCAGAGCCCTACAGCTAGCAAGTGTTTGAGGCCAGATATATCCATCCATCTACCTATCTATCTATCTATTTGTCTTCCATGATAATAATGCCTCATATTTATATCACACTTTAAGGTTTATAAAGCACTTAACAAATAATTTGATCCTCACTATCCTGGGAGGTAGGTGCTGTTATTATTCTCTTTTTACAGGTGAAGAAACTAAGGTTACCAGAAGTTAAGTGACTTGTCCAGGGCCCTACAGCTGATAAGTACCTGAGAAAGAATTTTACTCCAGTTCCAATATTCTATCCTCTTCACCAGAGTTCTATTATTCTTTGCTGAGCTCTGTTGCCAGAATACCAACCTTCTATTAGATAGCCTCACCTGTTATCTTAAGCTTAACTTGTCCCAAACTGAACTCCTCGTTTCCCCTATAAGCCAGCTCCTCACCCTCCTAATTTTGTTTATAAAACCCTTATTTCCCCTTTCCCTAAGACTTTAGACTTCAGAGTCACTTCTGACCTCTCCTTTCCCATTTGGATTCCAGAGCTAATCTCTTGCCTATAAGCACACATTTATCTAACACTGTGAGATGTTCAATGGCTTAACTCAGGCCAGCCCTATGAGGTAAGTAGTACAGGTGTTATAATCCTCATCTCACTCTTACTTACATCCTCCATCCATCCATCCATCCATCCATCCATCCATCCATCCATCCATCCATCCATCCATCCATCTATCCATCCATCTCACTTACATCTGTACTATATACAAATGTATCTGTGATCTTATGGATTACATAGCTCCCTCCATTGTTGTAGATCCTAATCCATCCGGTGTGACTCTTGCCATGTCTTCCCATGACGTCACCATAAAGGATCCACCCAACCTAATGGAAATCTTCCTCAATTTCATCTGAAATCAAGTGAGTGACAGAAGAACACTCTAGAAGTTCACCTGTCATCCATCAACCTTATTATATGACCTACCCATATTTTCTTCCTAATAATATTTAAATATCCTCAATGATCTTTTTGACCCCTCTTCTTCAAAGTTCCTCATTGATTATATGTTACAGCCTGCTCATTCCACTCACAATGCACCTCTCTATCAACCTCTATGCCATACTAGATTATTTTTGATGTCTGTTGTATTACATGTCGCTGCCATATAGAGATTCTAGTAGAATGTTGGAATAAAAAATGCATCTTCCAGGTTCTTTTCTAATGACTGCTTTATGTGTCTTATCTCCTAAGCAAAGGAAGCATGGTATAGTAGATACCCTATATTTGAAATTAAGAAGACCTAGGTTTGAATCCCACCTCAGACTATGAGACTCTGGTCAAGTCATTTGACCTCTTCTGGCTTCAGTTTCCTCAGATGTAGCATGAGATGGTTGGACTTGATGAACTCTTAGGTTCCTCCCAGATCTAAAATGACAATCCTATAAAACGTTTCACATCCATACATCAAAGTCATTCAAGAAAAAACAAAAAACAATCCTCATAAAATCCCTAAGTTCATAAACATTCAACAAATCAAAAAACAGGGAAATATATGTTTATGAACGGTATTAGACACTGAGATTAGAGGAGATCTACCAAAAAGTCAAAGTTGAAGAGGTTTTCTCGGTAGATGATGAGGTCTTCCTTATGTTCCAATTTGCATTATGATATTATACTGCTTATATTAAGTCTCTGTGTATTGTCTACAGAATATATATATATATATATATATATATATATATATATGCATATATTTTTTTTGAAGCATTTGAAAGCCTGACCATCTACACAAGAAAGACCAAGTGAATGAAGAATTTCTATTGATCAGATTATGGCACACATTGAATAAACATTCTTTAGAGTGCATTCATAAATATATGTAGGAAGGACAGTACAGATGGACAATAATTTAAGACTGAAATTAAACAAGGAGTGAGCTAGACTACTTTTAGTAAATTGCAAAGTTTCCTTAATTACTTCAAGTTTTCCATGGAAACAAAGTTCCATATCCATTTTACAAATGAGGAAACAGTCTCAAAAAGATAAAAGACCAACTGGATATTGGCATCTACTTTAACACATCTAAAATAGTAATCATTATCTCCTTCCCTCCCACTCCCAACCTACCCCTTCTCTAAACTTCTTGATTTCTGGGGTCACCATCATCCTTCAAATTCTTCAAATCATCCCAGTTCACAATTTTAAATTGCCACCATTGGTAATTCTTATTATTCCTACCTCCACCATCTCTATAAAATATTTTCCTTTCTCTCCACATACTATCCTATTCAGGCCCTAATCACCCCTCACCTGGACCATTACAACAGCTTCCATATTGATTTTCTTACTTCTAGTCTCATCTTTCCCCTAATCAATCTTCCATGTAACTACTAAATTAATATCCTTAAAACACTGATCAGACTCTCTTAAATCCTTGCTCAGAAATATTCAGTGGTTCCTTATTGTCTTTAGGATAAAATTTAGGATGAAAATACAAACTGTTGACCCTATTATTTAAAGTGATCCATATTAGGACATTCAACTTGAGTAAAAGAAAGAATATTGGTTCCCGTATACCATGCTTCATGATTATATCATGCTTTATAAATATTTTCTAATTTGAGCACCTCCTCAGACCTGTTAATTAAGTGGTATATTAGAATTCACATTTTATAGCAAAGAAATTGAGACTCAGAGATTAAGTGAGTTACCCATGGTCACACAACTAGTAAATGATGGAGACAAGACATGAACCCAGATCTTTTTGACTCCAAGTCTACAATCTTTTTACTCTCTACACTGACTCACAAGAGATACAGGAATGGAACATCATCCCAAAAACCAAAAGGCATATGGGGTCATATATTTAGAAGAGGATGGGATCTTGGAGCTCATCTAGTCACATTCCCTTGTCCCTGAAAGGAGAAAACTGAGGCCCAGAGGAGTTATAGGCTTGCTGAAAGTGCCACAGGTAGCAAACAGCAAAGCTAAGATTTGGCCACACTGCAGAAGCCAGGCAAGGCTTCCCAAATGCCAAGTACAATCTAGAGAGATGAAGAGGAGGGAAAAGGGAATCCCAGACAGGAAGAGTGGCATGAACCGCAAGTTCCAAGGGAGCAATGAGAACAGTGGGTGCAGGTGAAAGAGGGAAGCTGGTCCTGGTTTCAGCAAACAACCCATCAGTCAAAATCATTTATTAAACACAGCCATCTGCCAATCATCACTCTAGGCAATGAGCATGTTATGAAAGAAATAAAATTATGGCTGCCTCAAAGGAGCTTATATTCCAATAAGGGAAGGGAAGATTTGTGAATCCTACCGTGTGTCTGGCAGGGTGAAAGATTTTCTTGTTTTTGTAAATAAAATAGCCCAGGTACTTATGGGATGACACTCAGAGCTAAGCCCCGGGTCACCCTTCCAGAGGTTTTCCTCTTTCATATACGTGTGGGTTAGCTTTCCTTCTGTCTATTGTCTGCCACGTGACTTGTCATTTTTTTTTTTTGGTCTGTATTTAATCTCGGGCTCTCAAAATACCTGAGTGTGATGAAGCTGAATTTCAGACAATAGCCTTATCAGTAAATGGAATCTGGGTTCTAGTGGAATTGTGTGATATCACAAATTTGTCCTTCCAGAGAATAGACCCCTTACTTTGGGCAAAAGTACAACATAAATACGTTACAAAATAATAATAACATTCACATAGCACCTACTTTGTGCTAAGCCCTTTATAATTATTGTCTCATTTGATCCTCACAACAACCCTGGGAGATAGGTGCTATTATGATCCCCATCTTACATATGACGGAGCTGGGGTAAACAAAGCTTAAGTGACTTATCCAGGGTCACATAACTAATAAGTATCTAAGGTCACATTTGAACTCAGCTCTTCCTGACTCAAGACCAGGCCACTGCACCACCACTAGGGCTACAGAGACAAACATCTGCTTTTCTGACTATCTGGGTCAGAACCCTGGAGGACCCTACAGAAAATGACCTTGTAAAAGGAGACTGCCTGAAATATCTATACAACTACAGCCAGACCCTTCCCTAAACTTTGAAGGGCCACCCATCCTGGGTGTTTTTCTCTTTGCTGAAAAGCCAGTCCTCCCCACACTCAACAAAGTAGGGGTCATCTTATAATCCAACTGCATTAGTAACTGTCACTTCTCAGGCTACATGAGGCAATGAAATTCCATTGTGAAAACTCCAATGAAACGCCGTCAGTGTTCACACATTCCCACAGTGAACCTCAACATGAGGTACCTCATAATCGTTTCTGCCCCCACTATTTCCCCCATTCTGTGTCCTCCCCCAACATACATCTTTTCTCTTGTCCTCCATTGCAAAATCAGCACAGGGTCCACTCTTCAGGCCTTCACAAAAGGGAAATCAGACAAAAATTATACTGGACACATTCATAGAACTCACACTTAATTTAAGCTCTAGCCAACAGGTTTATAGTTTTTAAATATTGTAAGTAAGGTGAATTTTTAGTGTAAATAAGGTGGATTTTAGTGTGTGTGAAGTGAATTTTTGTTATTATTTTCTAGAGTTCAGTTTCCCAGGATCCATAGCCATAACAATCTCTTGTTCCCAGGTATTAGATATGAACTCCCACAGTTATGGTTCAAAACATCTCCATGCTTGCATAGCATTATATAATGGTAAATACTATAACATCCACTGAGACTGCGCAATGAGATACAGGGGTGGGGTGATGTAAACTTGTGACATTATTGCTGGCAATATGCCTTCTTTGCCTGTTGGCCCTATAAAGCAGGTGGGCAGTGGACAGTGAATGGGGAACCTTGAGGGGAATCTTTGGTTTGAATGCAAAAATTCTCTGCATTCCTCAATTGGCCCCCATCAAGGTTTGTGGGAATCTGTGTTTGCCTCAGCTGGCCCCCATTGAGGCCTGAGGGGATTTAGGGGATACACAAGGAGTGCCTGTCTCAACTGACTCCCTCAAGCCCGAGGGGTAGTTGTCCCCACTTCTCACAGGCCCCTGTGGGAAGGGTGATTAGTGAATGCTGTAGGACATTGTCCTCCCATTATCCACAATCCTCTCTGAGAAAACTAGACTAGAATACAGCAAGATTATTAACCCCTTCTTGGTGTCTTTCCTGCCTGACCAGATCAAGAGTGAACCTGTGCTAGCAGCCCTCCAGTGTGCTGTTTATTTGTCTTACAAATATCCAATGCAATTCTTTCTTTAGTAGAGCTAAACTGTGATGTCTGATTCTACCTACTTCATGTGGGATACTCCCCCCCATCATTAACACATAAACCCCATTTTGAACAGAGAGGCATTAGGTTACACAATCACTCCTGCTCCCTTATTAAAACAGGGAGGGGAAGGTCAGGTGAGGGGAGAAATAGGTGGCAGAATTGTTTGCTTCAGCAAGAAGTGGTTAGTCTTTTTTAAGTAACAAACACAAGATTAATAAATGAGCATTTTAATTTTGATCAATGTGCCTAAAGATCAAGCATTTTTCTTGGTGGTAACAATATGAAATTATTAGGAACCTTTATATTAAATCATCTTTCCTACCAAAAGGTAAAAAAAAAGACATAAATTTATCTGAATTAAATCAACCAACAAGTTGGGCACATATTGTTTTTCCTTGTCAGTGTGAATGAAAATAATATTCAGCTTTGATTTGGTTGATAAATGAAAGGCATGGAATAGGTCTGAGCACAAAAGTGGGGAAATCAAACTGAAGTTTATTTCTGAAATATTCTGCCTCAAAACCTCGTAAGAGATCAAGGGTAGGTAATTATCTCAGAGGCTAAGATGTTATACCTCACTTTGGACTTATTTACCCAGTCTATTTGAAATGATAATGAAAGGCATGATTAAATTTAATTTAAGCAAACAAAACAAAACAAAACAAAAGCCCTTTTTGAAGGCATGTCCCCTTCATTTCCTATTACAAGATCACATTGTCCCATCACTGGGGTAAGCAGACTTCCTAGCCTTTTAAATGCCCTTTAAACTCCAATGGAAAAAATATTTTTCTTTCTGTCTTTGTATCACCCTTACAATGGAGGATCTGTTCAGTCATGATCCTAAAACATAAATAAGGGGAAGTCTAAGCTATTGCTTGTTTGGGGGTCAAGAACTTTAGCTTACAATCTTCTAAGAAAGTTGGCCCCAAGGCTGTAACTTTTCCATGTGGACATCCAGGTAAAATTGAATACAGGTTTTGATGATCTGCAGCCTTAAACACACTGTAAATAAGCCAGAATTTATCCAGCACCTTAAAAAAGAGAAAATGTTATGAGAAGTACCATTAAAGAAAATTTATTACCATTTGCTTTGCTGTTGCACCTTAAGGACAATGGGACCTTTCCATCTGACTGCAACTAAAACCTATATGCATTATCTTCACAATTAGGATGTGAGCTCTTTAAGAGCCAAGGTCTGTGTTATTTTTCTATTTGTATACTAGTGCCGTGGAAACAGTGAGCACTCAATAGTTGTTGTTTCTGTGCTGCAGAAAAGAAAGCAGATTATAGCCCCATCGGTACCTTCACTATCTTTAAGGGTGAGAATGATGATTTATTAGTACTTATCATGTGTCAATGGTAGGACTGACCCTTCTAACACTCCTTCTCTGGAACAGCTGACAGCTTCATTTATGTCTCACATTAAACATTCTAATCAACCAAGCTGCCTCTCAGGAACTTCTCTCCCCACAACCAGGCTGTGTGTGAGAGTGCTTAATAATGATTGGCTAGTCGGAGGGGAAAAACCTTTTATAGAAACTAAGAGCTGGAGGAAATGGCATCATTCTTTATCTCATAGCTGCCAGAGTTGAGAATGTGCTCTTCTCTTTGACTCTTTATCTGCCCCATGGATGTGGGGAATATTAGGGAACAGGAAGTAAAGGGATGTCTTCACACTCTATTAGCCCACAATCATAAGTGATCCATTTCTGTGAGTGAAGCAAATCTCCAATACTGTTGCATTCAGAGGTTGAATGACGGAATTTTTATATCCAGTAAAGGACTTTAGAGCTCATCAGACAACCCCCTCACTTTACAGATAAGAAAACAGATCCAGAGAAAGGTGATGAAATGGATTGCCTGAAGTTTGTTAAGTAGCTAGAGAAAAAGCTAAGATAAGAACCAGGGTCCTATGCATTTTGGAAAGACTGAAACATGGAAGAGGGCCTAGATGTACTCTGATCTCCTCAGAGAGGAGCTAGAAGCAGTGGAAGAAAGTTTCAGAGGGACAGTTTCAAGCTCAAATAAAGAAAAACCTACAATGACTGCTGTCCAAGAATGGGATAGGCTGCTCTGGGAGAGGGGAAGCTGCTTTTCACTGAAGGTACTTGAGTGGAAACACTTGAAGGATCACTTGGGAATGTTGTAGAGAGTATTCCTATTCAGCTATAAGTTGAAATGTATGGTCTCTGAGGTTCCTTCCAAATATGGGATTCTACAGCTTTCTTTTGTCTTCTTCCTCCCTATGAATCAACAAGTATTTATTAGAAGCACACTGTGAGGCAAGAACTGTGCTAAATGCTAGGGATACAAAATAAAAATGAAACAGTCCCTGCTCCCAAAGAACTTACATTTTACATGAAGTCAGTTTGGGGTGACCTAATATGGATTCATTTGAAAAAGCTGCATGACGTTATTTCCATAACAATGATAACATCTTACATTTATATAGTATGTGACATTTTTTAAAGCATTTACACAAGGAAAGGTCAAAGCTTACACAAACCATGAGCTTACTCCCACTATGAATCTGAAGAACAAGTCTTAGTCAATATTGTCACTGACCACTCCTCCACAAGGAACCCTCCTACTTCCTTCTCCCTTTCTGCCTAAGCAAACCAAGGCAGTGAAGTTCCATGTTCAAAATCCAAGGCAGGATTTTGCCCTCTGTCATCATTCCTGGGAAAACCTTGGGTGAGATGCCATTCCTACATCCTCACTCTGGACCACTGAATTGAAAGCTATAAACCTTGGTTTTGGCTCTCAGTTATCACAAGGCCTACTTTGTAACTTTCTCAACACTAATAAATATAACCCAGAGGCTTCCAAATCCACTGAACACTTCATGTTTTGAAAGGGGCCAAACTGAAAATTAACAGTTAATTAGTAAGGTCTTCACTGACACTCAGGTTATTTTGGGAATATTAAAAGATCTGTGTAGTTAGTTACTCCACCAACCCAGGTCCCATAGCATCTACAACTTAGTAGCAGGTCTTTAGGAGGTGCTGGGGCTGAGAAAAGCATAACCCTTTGACCAGCCTCAGGAGGAACCTCTTGGAACAAAGTCAGGCTATTCCTCAGGTAACATACAATCCCGCCCTGCATGGGTCCCTACTCCGTGCCTTTTCAGCTTGGTAGGATCTAATAGGGACTATAAAAATTTGCTAGTAGGGTTTGTTGGGTGATACTAGCCTAGTCTTTGCTTTATGCAAAGCAGCTGTGATTTTCTCGGTTAGGTTTAAGAGCTTTCTCTACTAACCCATCTAGAACTTAGTAGACAAGACCTAAGGAGTTACCTGAGGTACTCAGACATTAAATGATCTGGCCGGGGATCCACAGCTGGTAAGTATCAGAGGAAGGATTTAAAATTGTTTTTCTGCCTCTAAACCCAGTACTTTATCAACTATAGCATGCTTCCTTTCTTGATCCATGTAAGCTATAGAAAATGAAGTCAAATCAACATTAAGGTGTTTTTTTTTTTATCAGCAAACAAAAGGCTGGGAGTGTCTTTTTTTTTTCTCTTGAAGAATTTGGAGCCTCTGTTTTTAATTACCCTTAAACAAAGGGGACAGCTCAGAATTTCAAGTTCTGGTGTTGTAATGAGAATCCCTTAAAGGAAGGTAAGTGTATTCCCAAAGAACTTTGGTCTAAGCTTCTGAAGGTTGTAAGTGTTGGTTGAAAGAAGCCCGAGGAGGCAGACCCTAGCTTGGGAGTTTGTCTAGAGATATTTTGATTTTGGTTTTGATGATGTTGTAAGCAATAGCATTCGATTTGTAGCTAATTTGTTGGATTTTTTATGTAAAGGAAGCTATGGATTACTATGGAGTGACTATTCAGTTACTACTACTGCAACCTTAAGATTCTGAATTTTCTCATCACATCTGTTGCAAATCACATAGTAGATCAAAATCTTTCTAAATGTTTGATTTCCTTAATCCAGAGAAGATGTGATGACCCAGACATTTCTTATGTTGTGCATTTAGAATCTTGGATCCCAGAATAGGTGCTTTTCTTTTCTCTTGGAGGCTCCTTCTGCTCAACAGGGACCCTGTTCTATGGACTTTCTTCTCAGACTCTCATAGACCATGGCTTGCAATTTGCTGGCACTTCTGTAACACACTGCAGAGGAAAGGAAACAGTTGTTGACTTGTAAGATCCTTGTCGCTCCATTCATCCGCACCCCCTCCACAATTAAACACATCTCCTCAGTCCTGTCCTTTGGAACACAGCATTCACACAGGCCATAGCCCATTGCTTCCAGAACAGAGTGCCTGTCAGAACATTTCTAGTTTGTACCACCAGCTATTCATTTGAATCAGAATGGGAAAATCTATACATTGTGTTGCATGGCTACCTCCCTTGACACAGTAAAACAACTAGATGAAAATGGATTCTTCATAGAGAATTTATGGGAAGCCACAGATGAAAGTCATATAATAAGAGGAAGTAGGGACATCTTACAATCATCATCAGTGAAGGGATTACTGTTGTCATCATCATCATCACTGTCATAGTCATAATCACCATCATCATTTCCTTTTCTTTTTGATGGATTATAATAGAAATGGTTCTGCCATTAGCCAATATACTCCTATTATTCTTTTATGTAGACTGTTTAAGGACTATTGTGCCGGTGGACAAAATGATTGTGTTTTGTAATTGAATAAAAGCATCAAGATATAAGCCCATTTTCTAATTACTATTATTACTGATGAAATGTATTTATGTTCTATGTAATGTATGAAATGTATCTGGCAATCGGAGCGCTCTGCACATGTGTAAATCCAGACAAACCCTGAGCTAAGATACTAGTTCTGAAGTTCAGACCAAGGAAAAAGCCCTCCTCACAACCACAAGTTTTTGCAGGTTCTCTTTCAAATGAACCAGCACACAAACAGAATCAAATTAGTACCTAACATGTGACCCTGCTACAAAACTGCTGAGTTGAGATTTTTCTCATAATTTTATTGCTCTTTTAGAGAGTCTGAGCCATGAGAGGTATAACTAGGATGGGGCATATGGGGCTTTGCTTCAGGGTAGGAAACTGAGGGAGTACCAATAGACCCTATGGGAGAGTACTTCCTCCTCTGAAAGGCTCTACTTCCAATAGTGGTATGTCAGGCTTTTTCCCCATAGTAGCTATAGGCCTAGGGAAATCAAGTGACTTGCTCAAAGTCACATAAATATCAAATATCAGAGGCAGGATTTGAACCCAAAAGTCCACATGCTATTTCCAAACCACAAGAATTCCCAAGGCTTCTTTCCTCAAGATTACAACCCTGGTAAGCCTCCTTGCCACCCCTAACTATGGCCCTGGTGAAAATATTGCTAGTTATGGCTTTTTTTGGTACTCTGTAAGTATGGAATTTTAGAGTTATAAGGGATCTTAGCACAAGGGAGGAATCTCTTCTATTGTCTCCCCCCCCCCCCAGTGTCATCTAATCTCTAGAACATTTCCAATGGTGGGGAACCTCCCATCCAACAAGCCAGTTCATTCTCATGTAGGGTTCTCATTAGAACCAAGTTCTTCCTTATGGCAAGCCAGTTTCTGACTTCCTGTGGCTTCCCCATTGGTTGGAGTTCATTATATTGCTAATGGTTAATAACACTGAATTTATGTTGTCCAACAAAGATAGAGCTTCATAAGGCCCTCTCCTTAGTTCCTCAACCTTGGTTTTCACAATAATTCACAGATAAGACTTCTTTCCAAACACCTTCCCTTCTAGGAGGGTTATCATTAAGGCTGTGAAAAATCATACCAGAGTGGTAAACTTGTCCACACAAGCATTGCGGATCTTCTCTGGGGTGGCAGGGCTGTCCAACTGGAAAAGCTCCTTCATCTTACAATCTGCATGCTGAGCACGGGCTGCAGAGACAGCATCCTTGATGGCAAAGAAGATGGAGGAGGCCAGGAAAAGGGGGGGCTCTCCAACAGCCTATGCAAAAATAAACCAGGGAAAAGGAGTCAAACAGCCCCATACTCAATTTATTGTGCAGAAACCTGGATCCTATGCATATAGAGAAATAGAGTATGAGCTGCAAATGGAGATCTTACTCAAAATGAGTGAAAAATAAGAACCAAGGGGCGGCCACGTGTCTCAGCGAGTAAGAGCACCAGCTCCAGTGTCGGGATGACCTGGGGATCAAATCCAGGCTCAGATACTTAGCACCACACCCAGAAATAACTGGCCGTGTAACCCTGAGCAAGTTACTTAACCCCAATTGCTTTATAAAAAAAATAAGAACCAGACGTGTGACTTTGATCTCATTACCAGACCATCAAAAGAAGAATGGGCAAAAATATAAAGTAGAATCTTTATTTGCCTTTGGAGGTAAATAAAGGAGGTGGAGAAACCTTGGTGAATGTCAAACTGTATTAAGCATAATATAGTTTGGGGGATGGCTAAATAAATTGTGGTACAAGAATATAATGGAATATTACTGTGCTGAAAGAAAAAATGGATATGATAAGGAGAGAGCCAGAAAAACAATATACACAATGACTACCATAATAGAGATAGAAAACAACAACCACCACAAAGCAATAGAAAACGGCTTATACACATTTACAAAGAACAAAGCTTGACCCCAAAAATAAGATTTCCCCACTTCTTTGCATGGGGGGGCAGGCCACAAGTGTGAAACATTAAATATGTTGTCAGATTTTTTTTCAATGCACTAACTAGTTTTGCTGAGATTATTTTCTTCTTATTTTTCTTTTTAAAAAATCTTTGTCATAAAAGATGGCTCTCCAAGGGGAAAGTAATGAAAGGATATAGGGTAAATAGAGGTATATTAACAAATGATATCTATTAAAAATAATAATAGATCCTAGTTATATATTACTTTATCTTCATTAACTCATTTCATCCTCCCAACAATCCTGTGAGAAAGGGGTTATTAATTTTACAGATTTCTTTCTCTCTCTCTCTCTCTCTCTCTCTCTCTCTCTCTCTCTCTCTCTTTCTCTCTTTTTTTTTTACAGATTTTACAAATGTGGAAAGCAAAGCTCAAAGAGATTAAGGGACTTGGCCATGGTCATGGCAGATATTTGAGGCTGTATTGGAGTCCATAGCTTCCTGACTCCAGGATCAGCATTCTCTCTATACACTATGTTGGCTCTTCTCTTCTATCTTAGCCAATCCTTAAAACATCACTAGGAGAAAGTTGCATTGGATTATTAGCCGCATCATTTAACAAATGAGTAGACTGAGGCTTGCCTCTTTGTTTGATACTTAGGAAGTCAGAACAACTTGACTAGACTAATCTGGAAACTTTCCTAAACAGATTCTAGATGAAATGAGTTCATATTCCTTCAAGATATCCCTTCAAACACAAATTGAACTCGAATCTTTGGGCAGGACCAGCACCCAGCATCACGTGTTTTCAAGAGAACAAGACAATTTTAGACCTAGGCAATGCATAGCTGAAAAGACCACTGGCTTTTACACTGACTTTGAAAGATACATTTATTAAACCCAAATATGCAGATCCCATAGTGATACCTTAGAGGCATAGATGGCTTTTTTGTTGGGACAATCCCGAAGAAGAGACACCCTAAACTCAATAGGAATGTTGCCAAAGGCTGGGATCTTGTAGGTGCTGGGTCCCCGAGTATGCAGGCTCCCCTCAGGAGAGTAATGCAGCTCCTCCAGAGTAAAGAGGCCGAGGCCTTGGACAAATGCCCCTTCTACCTGCAAGACAGACAAAGATTCACTTGTTACCCTGGCTTTCAACACCAAGTGTTGGACTTTTCTCAAAGGACCACTTCTTTCCATAAACAAAGAACTCAAATCTAATGAGACCTGAGTAATAGCCTAAAAGATAAATGAAGGGAAAGGAAAGTCATTGTACTATTTCCCTAGCATATCTAATGTACTCAGAGCCTAATTAAACAATGGCAGATCTATGTCACCCCATTACCCCTAATGTACCTCCCAGATCCAGTCCTTATGATGACTACTAGTTGTTGACGCTTCCACCAAGAGTTTGACCCAGAGAAGGAGTATAGAAGATCCCCAGTTATTACAGTCATGTGGTACTCATAAAAGCTTTGAGAGGGGAGGAGTTTCATATATTGATCAATACTTTTTTTAGGAATAAGACTTTTGCTTTTATTGGTATAAGAAATGCTCTATGAGAAAACTCTCCTTACCACTATAGATCTGAAATATCTCTGTCCATCTTTTAGTCTTAGAAAGTTGCTTGGGGAACTCAGACTTTAAATGATTTGTCCAGGGTTCATGCAGCCAGTGGGTGAGCTCTCCTTATCAGAGGTAAGACTCGAACCTAGGTCTTGCTGCCCCTGAGGTCAGCTATCAGCTACACCAGAGATACCATAAATGTAGCTCTCAGGTTGTATGGACCCAAATGCTACTGATTACTGAACAACCATTTTAAAATATAGCTGGGAAATATTTAACAAAATAAACAAAAATACAAGCGGACATTGATAATGTTAATATGTGGTTTTCCACATAGATATATGGCCCACAGAGATCCTTTTGCATGGTTTTATATGGTTTAGTGGCCGGTGTTTCTATTTAAATTTGACACCATTGTTCTATACCATGCTGCATTTATGTTAGTCTTTGGAAAAAATCCTGATATGAAGAAGAAAAGGGACCTCCCTTTTATCTCTGAGGAAATGGAGACATAAGAGAGAGAAACAGGTCTCTCAGTTTGCAGTTGCCAATGATGCCACATCCAGAAAAAAAGCAAGTTCTCTCCCATCTGCAGAGTTTCTATTCCCCAGGTATAACATCACAGACAGAGGATAAATCTAGACATCCTCCAAGGCCCCTTTAGCACTAGTGTCCTATTAATACACAGAGTCCCTATGGATTCAAGAAATCCACAACATTCAAAGAGAAATAACCTGCTTCTTAGAATGTTGGATTTCTGTATGTTGTGTTATCAGTTGCTCCTGTTCTAAGAAATATGATTTTGCTTCTAGGTTTGCCTGCTCAGTATTTCCATACAGTCACTTCTTTTGACTTTCCCTAAATTCAAGTTTATCCCTTCTGTATATGATGGGCACATCATTTGTTTATCCTTTTAAGTCTGTATAGGCATTTCCTAAGTTTTTTCATTAGTCTGGAAACTTTCCCTTCCACAACCCTCTCCCATCCTCCACCCCCAGCCCTCCCAATGATCTCTGGTACAACTTTCAATTCATCAAATCTAATCTCTACCATAAAATCTTTTAGAACTTATTGAGGGAAAAAAGGAAACTATGATAATTTCTAACTCTCTCTGGGAATATATCTGATGACTTCTCCCCATTGTCTACACTGTCTACTCCAAGAAGGCTTTGCTTTCAATATGTATGGGTATATACAATATGTTTTATTGGTGGCAGAGGGATGGATGTTGGTGCAGACCTGTGACTCCATTGATGTAGGAAACTTCTTGAGAGAAAACTCCCCTATCAATGTAGATCAACAATTCTGGTCCAACCTAGTCTTAAAGAACTATCTGGGGCACTTTAAGTAGCTTGCCCAGAGTGATACAGCCAATATATGCCAGAGGCAGTATTTAAACCTATGTCTTCCTGACTCTGAGGCCAACTCTCTATTCACTAGGCCATGCTACTTCTCACCTAATACTTTTACTATCCTGAATTTATTTGGTTGTTTGTGCTACCTTTTAAAGGGAGTCCATGTTAGTGTTGTCTTAAATTATAAATGCCCACTCAGCAGGGACCATGTTGACCTAAAACCACTGTACAATACTTCAAACTATTCTATGGGTAAATGTGCTTAATAAGTAGGGTTTTTTAAATTTAATTTAATTTTTCCAATTGACAAAAATATTTTTCCCCTCCCATCTCTCCCAAGAAAAAAGAAAACAAAACCTTTATAACAAATATTCATAGTCAAATAAAACAAATCCCTCCATTGGCCATATCCAAAAAAAAGATCTTTTTTATTCTATACTCTGAATCCATCTATCAACTATCTGTCTAGGTGGGGGGGTTCTAAAAGTAACAACAGGCTATGGTAACTGAACCAGAAAATCAAAATGGAGAGACCAGTACCCAAATCTGTTTCAACCCTAGTTTTCCATGTGATCCTTACCTGTCCAATATCTATAGCTGGATTCAGGCTGGAGCCAACATCCATGACAATGTCTGTGCGGATGTTCTACAATGGAAGGAAAAGTTGGAGTAGTTTGAAGACAGATAAATGTTAAAAATAATAGCCAGGATCTTGGCTAGGTTAGGCTCTTGGAGTTCCATAGTGAGCACTGCCTTGCCACAGTTCCACTATTATATACATGGTGTCCCAGGCCCACTTGATCCACAAGGCTAGCTGATTTCTGAATTATTCTGTCCTGGATCAAGTTTTACTGTTACAATCATCAATCAGATCATAGGAATCAGAGATGACCCATACCATCCTCTTCAGAGAATTCAGCTGTGTTTACAATCTAAGTACCAGTAGGCTACCAACACCATTTTTTCAATGAAACTATTAAGGCAATCAAAATTAATTTCCCCAAAATAAATATGATCTTATAGAATGATGCCACCATAATAATGTGAACCAAGGTAGTTGACTAGAAAAAACATTATCAAAGAAGTGGTTTTCTGTCCTCTGAACATGATAAGTACCAAATTGATGTGCAAATAATTTATGTGGCATCACCATTCAGATCTATGAAATTAGTTTTTGGAAACCACATTATTTTCTTACCAATTTAACTTCAACCAATTCAACCACTGTGGTTGAAACCAACAAGCCCCAATGGATTTCCTGAATAGTTCAAACCTTCAGGCACAATATGTAGACAAATGCACACGTTCACTAAAAAGTACATGAACAGAGTGTGACTGAAAAGTCAGAGTGGCAGCAGCTTAATCTGATCTTCCTCCTTGAATTGTCACATAGCTTATCAGAGTCAGGATTTGAACCCAGATCGGAATCTCAGAATCAGCTGTCCAGGCCAATCTCATTTTACCGGGAAGGAAACTTACAGAAGGGTTGTTACTCTAAATCTGCCATTCTATTCACCCTACCTTTGTATTTCTGATGACTTACATGATGCTTAGCTGACCCAAAGTAGGTGTTCAATAACTGTTGAATTAATTTGTTAACTAATTGATAATTTGTGTCCTGTAGATATCAAGCAAGGAGGAAGTTTTTAGAATATAGAAAACTTAATATTAAGAAATGAATAGGGGTGGCTAGGTGGTGCAGTGAGTAAGAGCGCTCGCCCCGGAGTCAGAAGTATCCAGGATCATTTCCAGCCTGAGATACTTAACACACACACACACACACACACACACACACACACACACACACACACAAAACTTGCCCTGTAACCTTGAGCAAGTTACTTAACCCCAATTGCTTTAAAAAAAAAAGAAATAGTACATCCATGGTTATTAAGTTGCATTTTTTGAGGTCATATGAAAGGAGTCTTAAAGATTAACTAGTCCAACCTCTTCATTTTACAAATGACAAAAATGAAACCCATAGAAGTAATTTGTTCAAGGCCAATAGGTAGGAAGCAGCAGAGCCCAGTTTCAAACACAGATCTTCTGACTCCAGATCAAGCGTTATTTCCATCATCTTATGTACTTAAGGTTCTCCAATCACATTCATTCATCCATCAGTATTAATCAAAAGTTCCTCGTGTCCGATAGTACATCTCAACACTTATGGATTGTGGTAAGATCATGCAAAACTATCAGATTTTGAACCAGAAGATCTGGATTTAAATCTGTTACTCCTCTGTGACCTCAGGCAAATCATTTACCTTCTCTGGGTCTCAATTTCTTCATCTATAAAATGGGAGGGAAGGAGGAAAAGGTTGAACTAGATTCTCTCTAAATTCCCTTCCAATTTTTGGTATATGATTCTGCGATTTATCATGTGTATGGCCCTTAAAAGCTTTCAATCCTAGGACGCTATAATTTTTGTAAATCAAGGATTTTCCTTCTAATAGCCCATAGCTATTACTATTACTGGTTAGCTTGACTCCGGAATAAGAGAGTTCCAAACTCCTTACCTTATGATCACCTGTTAAACAGTCTATCTCAATCTCAGAGCAAGCTACACCATAGGAGAAGTAGTGGAAGGGATTTCCAGAATTGGTTTCAAAGCTATAGCCCAGGTTGGGTGTTCTGAGAAGAAAAGACATCATATATTTCAAGATGAACAGTAGGAAAAAAAATAGACCTTCCCTATAATAGGAATCAATGTCTTTAGCACTTTAAGGTTCACAAAACATTTCCTTCTCAATAACCTCATGAGATAGTTAGTACAAGTTTTATTATTGTTCCCATTTTACAGGTGAGAAAACTGAGTTTAGGAAAGATCACAGGACCCTAGATAGAGAACCAGAAGGAATCTTAGAATCAGCCATCCAGGCCAATCTCATTTTATGGGGAAGGAAACTTACAGAAGTTATCAAGCTGATGCTCAGCACCAGCGAGGGGAAGAGTCTTTCCCAAAGTCACTCAGGTAGTAATCAGTAAAGCTGGTATGGAAACCTAAGTTTTCTGATGTCAAATCCAGTGACTTCCCAGCTGCACCACAATGCCTTTCAAAGAAACCTTACCTTTTTCCTTGAGCTCACAGAGTTTTTCATTTTCATTTTCCAATTATTCACTAACAATGTCAGGATAGAACATTTCAGCTTGACAAGGAAACCTAGGTATTTCTTAATAAATGATCTCTCTTCCATGCTATTGTAATCATGTATTTTTATGAGTATACTACTATTCATCAATGAATATCAATGAATCAAGTCCTTTTGTAAATCAGAGTTCCACCTCTATTTTCTAAATAGGTAATGAGAGCCTCAGAATGGTCACAGAAATGTATAGGGTCATACCATTAAAACAAAACTGTGGTTACTGTTAAATCCACAGTCTTCTCAATTAGAAAGGTCTTCCTTCAAGGAGTTTTGGGGCCATATTATTTTCTATTAAAACAATAGCAGAATGTACTCTATTTGAGAACAAATCCTTTTATTAAGGGGATTTGTTCTGTGAAGTTTAGATTCAGTCAAAGGGCCACACTTGAGAACTTAGACAGCCACATGTGCCTTGAGGTTACAGGTTCCCTACCCATAGTTTAGACAGCCTAAATGTATTGTTTAAATTGTTTTGTTTTTTTCTATCTCTTCTGCTGACATTCTTTTGACCTTAGCAAAAATATTTTTGAAAATGTCTATACATATACATCCACAGGTTTCATACCCTAAAAAGACCATTAAAGGTAAATAAAACCCTATTACCTGAATTTAAATTTCTATGAATGAGAAACTAGTTTTGCTAGTTAAAACTTCACAGGGAGAGGTGTGATCAAGATGAAACTAATGGTAATTATGTGTTCATCAATTTCTGAGTTTTTAAATCTGATAGGCAGGCCTTCAAATCATAGGGGGTCTTTGGTTGTTAATATATTTCAAAGAGGCAATGTGTTGCAATGAATAGTGTTCTGTACAGGAAGTGGAAGAAAGTCTGGTTTCAAACACAGCTTCTGACACTTCTAGCTATGTGAACATAGCTCTGAGCCTCAGTTTCCTTATCTGTAAAATGGGAATAATAAGTACCTACTTCACAGTGGCTGGAAGGCACAAGTAAGATACTGTATTTTAAAGTACTTTGCAAAATTTAAAGCCTATAAAAATGTCAAAGTGTAAGACTGAGAAAATGGCTTAACCTTTTAATGACCCCAGATAACTCTCCGAGGCTATAAACTGCAAAGTGCACTTAACTTCTCTTCGCCTCAGTTCCCTCAGTTGTGAGAAGGGGATAATAATAACACCTACCTAGTTGGGTTGCTGTGATAATCAAATGAGATAATATTTGTAAAGCACTTAGCGCAATGACTGGCATATAGAAGGCACTATATAAATGTTAATTGGAAGAGGGAAATTCTCCACAAGGAGTTCTCTATACCAGTGAAATCACATCTAAAAAAGGTCTCATCTAAAAAAGGCCAGTTATCACCATCATCGTCATCAAAGCTGGAGAAGGAATTTGCTTCTCTTATAAATCTCTATTCAATATTTCCATTGAGTTTATCACTGTATAACAAGGCCCGATGTTTCATTAGAAATATGTTGGTTCTAAGGAATTGCCCCTAAATGGAAAATACCAGGAGTATTTGGTAATAACTCCACCATTGTACAATATTTTTGTCTATGATGTTAATGGAAAATCCACATAGAGAGAAAGGTTGGCACTCTCTGTGCCTGGCCACTTAATCAGAATTCCTAATGGTGAAGTTCTTCCAACAGTGCCTTAGTAACCAAATATGATGAATTAGAAAAGAATGGAGTTACCTATAAAATCCTGTCGCAGACAAGCTCACTGCTGCCAGGTAGGCAGCATTGACCTGAGGGAGAGAAAATGATTATGAGAGACATGGGGAGGTTGCCTATCCAATCTCCAATCTTGGAGAGAATCATTAAGACATAGCTAGATCTGCTATTCTAAGCTGTAATGTGGCCATTTTCCCAGACACCCAAGCTTCAAACCTCAACCATCCATCACTGCCTCTTCTCTTTACCTGTCGCCAAGTCCTGCTGTTTTCCTTTATAATGTTTCTAAATTATTCTTTCCAGCCTTGTTGTGACTCTATTTCAGGATACTATCACCTCAAACCTCAATCTGCCTCTTTATAAATGCCATCCATTGCTCCCAATTCTGTCCTCTAAGCCCAAGCAGAACAAGAGTTTTTCTTCCATGTGGTAGTCTTTTAAATACTTGAAAAAATTCATCATGTCTCCCCTCCCCTAACCCTGCCCCCAAGACTTTTATTTCCCAGATTAAAACCCCCAGTTCCTCCCATGTGGCACAATCCTCAATCCCCTCACACAATGCTGGTCACCAATTTTTGTTGTTGTTGTTGCTGTTGGGGTGGGGTTGGGGTGCAGTCCACTGAGGTAGGGAGCACCTGGTGAGGAAACTCTAAAGCAGATCAGAAAAGTGCCTTGCCCAGGGTCGCACAGCCAGTGTGGGTCAGAGGTGGGATTTGTACCCAGGTCTTCCTAAGTCTGAGGACCAACAGTTCTCTATCCTCCAGGTCATAATGTTTGACTTTTTCGCTCCACTACAAAACATCCCTGATCCAAGTCAGAAATGGAAATATCAGCTAACAATAATAATTACAGTAGCTGATATTTATGTGGCCCTTTCTGGATTTACAAATCACTTAATTTACACCTCCCCGTATCTTCCCTTAAAATTCAGATACTCCTAAGAGGGATACTTAATTAATTAGTTAATAAGCTAATACCTCATAAGGATTGGTTAATAGCCATCAGAGACAAAGATAGGGCCCTGGAGGGGAAGAGGTTACTAGAAGGGAAGAAAGAAGATTTAAGGAATGAAGTATGGGGAAGAAAAGTATGGTTGATTTCATTCATTTCCTCGGGGGAAAGTCCAAAGGTCTTGGGAGTGGTGACAATATTGTCATAAGTTTTAATAAAAAATAACAATGAGAACCATCCATGACTTGCTAGATGTTTTCTTAGGGTCACTCTTCACTGGAAAAGATATCAAGAACAAGGGAAGGAAGACTTTCTGTTCCCTATCTCTCTCTATATTCTTTTCCATTCATTGACAAAATTCAGTTCAATTCCAATAACATATTTATCATTATATCAGAGCTCCACAGCTACAAGAGACCTTAGAGACCATTTGACAAATGAGGAAAATGGAGCCCAGGGGTTAAACGACTTACCCTAGGTCATACATGTCCTGTTGTTATTCATTAAATTTCAATCATGTTTGACTCTTCATGATCCTGTCTGGGATTGTCTTGGCAAAATACTAGAGCAGTTTGCCATTTCCTTCTCTACATCATTTTACAGATGAGGAAACTGAGGCAAACAGGGTTAAGTGATTTGGCCAGTTAATATGCATCAGAGACCAGATTTGAACTCAGGAAGATGAGTCTTCCTGACTCCAGGCCTGGTGCTCTCTCCACTACACCATCTAGCTGCCCATAGTAAGTGCCTATTACTATGCAAGGTGTCTCTACTAAAGATATCCTCCAGTGGCTTTTCATGGTGTGCAGGTGTGGGGCAGCTAGGTGGCGTGGTGAATAGAGCATTGGTCCTGGAGTCAGGAGGACTTGAGTTCAAATCCGACCTCAGACACAATACAAAAACTAGCTGTGTGACCATGGGCAAGTCACTTAACCCCAATTGCCCTCCAAAAAGCACGGTGTGCAGGTGACTAGTGTGCATTAGCTCTAGTGGGGTCCGACCAAGCCAGAAAGGCACTGGGTATGGCCCCGGTGATGAACTGTGTGTATCTGCATTGATACATGGCTATTCGTGGTCAAAGAATCAAAACTCTTCACTAGAGAATTGGTCCAGGGGATGGATTTTGAGGGGAAAACCTATCTACAAAGGTATAGAGAAGGCTATAAATTGCACCAGTGGATGAAGCTCTCAAACTTAGGAAACCACAGACCCTGAGTACTACAAATATAGGCAGGTCCTAAGTTTCATCATGTTTATCTTTAATAAATGTACACTTACCCAGTCTTCCCAGGAACCATTGGGATTTTTGTTTTTGAAGGGTTCCAACCTTTTTAAGATGGTTTTACATGCTTCCTAAAGGAAAAAGCATACAACACCCCCCCCAAACATATTGGTTATCAGTCATAGTATCATAGATGTAGAGCTAGAAAGGACCCCAAAGGTCACCAACTTCAAATCTTTCCTTTTACAGTAAGGAAACTGAGACAAACGGAGGTAAAATGATTTGCCCAGAGTCATCAGATGGCTAATAAGTGTCTGAGGTAAAATTTGAACTAAGATCTTCCTGAATCCAAGTCCAGCTCCTCCTCAACTACCCTCAAAGTCCTCCCAATGGTATATAAATGTTATTATTCTGCTTATTCACTCTCAGTATTTCTCAGAAGCTACAGAAATGCTCCAGAATTCTGGGGTGCAGGCTGGGGTTGCCTGAAGAATAGAGGCAGTCACTGACTTTCTCTGTGGGAGGATACCTACAGTCCAAGGATCCTAGATGAAGTGGGCACTGCACAGAAGAGAGGCTGAGAAAGTAGATGTTACTCAGAAAGCTGCCATTTTGATTCTTCATTCACTGCCAGAGCAAATCTTTTGCATGATTTAACAATATCAGTTTTGTTGCTGCATATTTAAGGGGACTGTTAAGGACTGTTAATGTCTGAGATCATCAGCCCTTCATTTCAGTCAGATTTCTTATATTAAGGATCCCAGAACAGACATCACATCTCTTGGCTTGACCATCTCACTTTCTCTCCACTGACCTGCCCTGTCCACTCACTTGTCTTCAGCCTTTATAGCTAAATGCAGAAATATTAATGAAAGCAGTAATGAACCTTGTGGCTTTTCCCATGCCCCTGAGTCAGGAGGAAAAGGGTCCTCCTTAATTATAGCACCAGAGAAACAAGAAAAACTTATAACCAAATAGCCTTAGTGGAACACTGCCACAGACATCCCAGGGAGACTGCTCTGAACCTGAACCATACCAGAGACCTGCACAGTCCCACAAGAACCTTACGTAGACAGCCTGTCCATTGATGTCAGTGCTGACAGAGGCAGCTGTAGGGGAAGTGTTGGGCACTGTAGTGGTGCTTGTTTCACTGATGTAAATCTTGGAGGTGGGGATCTTCAAAGCTCTACTGGCCACCTGTAAAATGAGGAGTCCATGACTACAGCATATTAGAAAGCATTGCTAGCAATCCTTAGAATTATTGAATCTTATTAGCATTGTGAAAGACTTTAGAATTAGTCCAATCTCCCATCCCATGCATGACCCTTTGATAAAACCAATGAGGTTTTATCATTTACCCATGCTACCTCCTTGGAACTCATCCCTCCCTATAAGCCTGTCCTATAGCCAACATCACCAGCTCTTGTGGAAAGGTCATTAGATGTTAGAGCTGGAAAGGACCATTTTTAGACTGGATCCATGATTTCATTGGTATAAAGAACATCAGATGAGGAAGCACTTTCTACAAATACGATGAAGCACCTGCCTCCTCTATTTCTAAGTTTTAAAGAATCACCTGGGGCACTGACAATTTAAGTGACTTGGCCAGGGTCACACAGTCAATAAGTGTGATAGCCATAGATGTGAGAGTCTAGACTTGAGCCCAAATCTTCCTGATACTGAGGCTGGCTCTCTATCTATTTAAACTTTGATGAGTCTCAAAATCCTTAGAAATTATTTAATCCAACCCCTTCATTCATTAAGATGATGAAATAAAGGGCCAGAAAAGTAAGATGTGTAGTTCAAGGTCACCGGACCTCCATTTACTCAACTGTAAAATTAAGGGGATAGATTAATTGATTAAATGATGCCTAAGGTCCTTTCCAATTCTTAACCCTACAATAATCTATGATGAAGTATATACCGCTTTTACAGCTATTGAATAGCCTCATTTTCACCCAGGGAATGCTAGTAATTATAATAACAACTGATATTTGTATAGCACAATAAGGTGTTACAAAGTACTTTTCCTCCCATTTGAGCTCCTAACAATCCTGTGTGAGGTAGGTACTGCATATTTTTGTGTGTGGAGGGAGAAGGATAGAGGGGCACTCTGGACTTGTGATTTGATCAGTATAGGAAAAGAGCATGGAAGATATACACTATGAAAATCTGAAATTTCTCTGCAACTTACAGGGTTAAAGAACTACTTGGATAAAGTGAGAGGTTACCAGGGGTCCCACAGCAATTATAGTATGTGTCAGAGGATGGGGTTTGTATCTAGGTCTTCTGACCCTCTAGTATGCCACTCTGCCAAGCCATCTCTCTATACTGATATGATCCTCCATTTTACAGATGAGAAAACTGAGATTCTAAGATTTGAAATGACTTTTCCAGGGTCATACAGCTAGTTAACTTCAGAGAAGGGTTTTGAACCCAGGTCTTTTGGGTTCAGGCAATTTATTTATCGTACTATTATTGCCTTTCTAGAGGAAACTCCTTATGCTGAGAGGATTTTACCCACAAAGTAATCTCCTGTTATTGCTGTGCTCACTTAGGCTGCTTACTTGGATCATCTTGGTGTGAAGGCCTTGGCCCATCTCAGTACCACCATGAGTAAGAAGAACTGAACCATCTGTGTACACATGTATGAGAGCACCAGCCTGTGGGAAAATGAGACCATGTCAGGACCACCTCATGTGACCTATTCAAATCAATTTTTCTTCAGTCTTAGACTGAAGGTGGTAGGGCCCAACAAAACACTTTCTGGAGAGTACCACAAGCACCAGAAGGTAAAATGCTATGTCCTGGACCTTCTTTTCTTCTCTGTTTACCTTCTCCCCTTAGTAATCTCATTCTTCTTCATGGCTTCAGTTATCACTGCCAATGACCACATAACCAGACCCAGCATCTCCATTTCATTTCAGCATCTCCAACATCCTACTGAATGTCTCTGCCTTGAAATCCTGCTGGAGCCTCCAACTCAGAATATCCCAGACTGAATTCATCTACTCTCCACCCCACCCCAAGCTTCCCTGCCTTCAAACTTCTCAGCAATTGTCAGTATCATTCTCCAAGTCCCTTGGGCTCAAAATCTTGGGTTTATCTTTGATTCCTCCCTCTCCCTCAGCCTCTCTATCCAATAAGCTTCCAAGCCTTGATCATTTATCCTTATAACATCTCACATTTGTCCCTTCCTTTCCACTTACACTGCCATCAGCCCAGCTAGGGCTTTCATCACCTTTCTCTTGGACTATGTGGCAAGCTCCTACCTCACCTTCCTGCCTCCAGTATTTTCCTGCTCAAATCCTTCACGGCTACCAAAATAACCCTTTTAATGCACAGGACTGATCAAATCACTCTCCATCTCATAAATATTTCCTGACTCCCTTTAGTGTATTGGATAAACTCCTCCCCCTAACATTTAAGGCCCTTTGAAAATCTGGCTTCCAGCACAGCTTTCCACCTTATTTCACTCTTCTCCCTTTCATATCATCTAACTTTCAGCCAGACTAGAGATTGCACAGTTTTGTCCTGCCCTTTCTGGCCTCTTTACATTTGCACTGCCCATTTTGTCTTACCATTCTGCTACTCCCTTTACATTTCTACCTGTCGAAAACCTTCTATGTCTTCTAGGCGCAGTTCAGGGGCTCCATCATCTGGGAAGGCACCACTTTTCCCGTCAGATAAAACACAACCCTGCTTCCTCATATTAGTCTGGATCCTTCATCTGCCCTTGTTATATTTTCCCTTGTACCTTATTTACAATTTTCATCATGGTATCCTCAGTACCTCACACAATGCTGTAGGCATGACAGACATTTGATGACTGGTGGTAGCATTCCCCAACTGAGAAAGAGGTGTTAAAATCCAGATAATCAATCAAATATAACAAAAGTCTACACAACCCTGGGCTGCTCTAACCACCAACAAAAACAGATATCCCTCCCGAAGCAGCTTCCAGAACAATAAAAATGCAGTGGAAATGAAAGAGAAGAGACAAGGTACTTAATTACCTGATTCAGAAAGGGAACTGTGAAGCTGATCCCAAATTTGGTAGGAATTATACACAAACCTCTCTTCTTCCAACAATTCTCCCTGGAAAAAGAGAGTAACATTTTTTCCAAAGACCTTATCCACTTGTGTGGGTCTTGACCCTCTTTGTATACATGTCTTATCTCCCTTATTAGACTGTAAGCTCCCTGAGGGCAGGGACTGTATATTTTCTGGAACATCACATGGTTTTATTTAGTCATTGTATATCCCCAAGGCTTGATATACTGGTACATACCTAGAATATGCTTAATAAATATCTGTTGTAGTCTAACAACTCAAATTATTACAGAAAATTTCAAAGGTGACCATGACAGAAATAGAAAGATATCAATCAATGCCTTTTCCCCCATCCCAGCTTCTCTATATAGCAAGTCCTTGGTTTCCTATCCTTTCCTTTTCAGGTCTTACTTGTTAAACTTCTCGATCTCACTCTTCCTGGCATGGTACTGTGAGCTTTCCAGGCATTCATCCCAGCACCTGGGCAAAGTGAACCCCTCCAGCCTCTGGTTAAAGTGAGTCAGGTCTCCTTCCTTGTACATGTTGAGTCTTCGAACCTACCCAAAAGAGAGAGCGAGCTTGTGGGTGGTGAGGTACTCGAAGGCTCCAAACCAATCCAAACACTGCTTCTGGAGAAAGGTTATTGTATCCTGAGCAGGGCAACCCGATATTTTAGCTAGTGATACTAATCTTGGTTCTTACTTCCTCTGGTGGAAGATTACAGGTCAGGGCAACTTCACTCATCCAGTACTCAGCGATGAGCATCCCCTGGGGCCCCCCAAAGCCCCTGAAGGCTGTGTTGGAAGGCAAGTTAGTCTTGCATAGTTGGCCAGTACCCCGGATGTTGGGGATCTTATAGCAGTTGTCCATATGGAATAAAGCCCGCTCCATGATCTGAGGAAAAGGAAGTGTAAAAAGGAATAAGTAATTGATCACTTTCACTGGCTGTTTCCAAAGTTTTATCCTGTCCAATTTAAACGGTCAAATGTCCCAGGTTTTAAGTATGAGGAGTCCTAACTTCTTCAAGGACCTTAAGCTTACTAGTCATGGGATTATAGGATCATAGATTCAGAGCTCAAAGCAATCTTAGAGACCATCAAGTCCAACCCCACTTGCCCCAGGTTACACAACCAGTAAGTTTTTGATTCAGGATTTGAATTTCTCATTTCCTGACTGCAGATCCAGCACTCTACCTAGGTCACCACCTAACTTAGTAGATGACATAGTTGGTATGGCTTAAAAAAAATCACCCTGTGGACAACCTAGTGACCCGAACTTAACTAGGCTGGTCTTCAGACCACAGACATGTCATCTATCACAAGGTTCACATTTAAAGCCTTCCCAGCTCATTAAGATTTGTCAGAGCTTGTGTTCTCCTGGGATAGCTTTGAGGAACCTAAAAACCACTTGCATTTTAAGATGAGGCATTGTAGTAGAACTTGGGCAGAGAGTTACATCATCTGCTCTATGCCCATACCCACTTTGCTTCCTCCATTATCCACCTACCCATTGACCTAAGGGCTCTTGACTAATCTTCCAATTCTCCTGCCAGATCTATGGTTTCTATGTTTATTTATGGTCTATTCATAGTATAGTTCAGGTTGTAGTCAGAAAAGCATCAAATAAGCCCACCAATTAAGTCAAATCAATGAAAATAGATGATATTCCTCAGGGTATCTTTCCTCAGAGAAGCTCAGTTCATTTAAGCACTGTTAACTAGCCCCTATGTTATCAATGTTGACTTGCTGAGGTTCTTAGGATGTCTCAAAAACTAAGTCATATGCTAGGTCCCTTGAATCAGGCCAAGGATAGTTCTACAATCCAAGCTGTGCAGCATGGGAGGCAGACCCCCATACTTCTTATGCTCAGGACATTCTATTAAACGATGTTCACCATTAAACTTGCAATTGTGAGGGAGAGGAAAAGGGGATTGGAGAAGATGGTGTCCCAAAGGCAGATCTTACTTACACTCCCAGAGAGGTCTAAAGTATTTCCTGCATTGCTGTAGTGTTCAACTTCGAGGGCCACAATCTTCCCCGTCTTCATGAAACCAACCTAATCACAAAGCAGACCTCTTCAGCCATGGTACTTTCCCAGCACTCCATCTCTCTATCCATCCCTTTCCCTCCCCTCTCTTTAGCCTTACAGGAAAAAAAACAGAGGGAACAATGTACCAAGGATATAATAGAAAGAATCTAATAGCAGGTGCTTCCTTTAAGAAGAAAAAAATAACTTTTCTTTTAAAGGGCAACCAGGGTTCAAGAGGAGACTGACCTTGACTTCACAACCCTGTACATACCCCCACCCATTCACTGATACAAGATTGTTTTAGGTTTTGCTTTATCTTTGGCACCTAACAGTAAATTCTGTACAGCAGGCACTTAAAAATGCTTATTGAATGGAATTAAATTGTTTTCTGACTTTCATGGAAGGGACAGAAAAGGGGGACTGGGGGAGCTGAAATATGGTGAAACAAAGAAGAAGGATGAGGAAAGAAGAGAGAAGGGAGGAGAAGAGAAGAAGGGCAAAGTATGACTTAGTGCTTCACAACAGATTTCAGTATACCAGAAGTGAGGGTATGAAATTCAATCCACTAAAAAGAGAAAAATACACTCTGCTAACCCAATTCTGCCAAACTGAGGCATCCAGAAAAAAGGTCTCAGTCTAAGGGCAAATGCTCTTCTAGGAATTCAAACATGGATGAGAGAGGAGTGGCAAAGGCAGGGTACGTTGGAACTAATGTAATAACATGAACTTTCTCCATGGTATTCAGGCACCACGCAATAACAACTAAATTTCTTGTTTACATGGCACTCGGTCCTTCTCAAAGCACATCCATACCCATCTAAGCATTTCGTCCTCACAACAATTCTCTGAGGTAGTTATTACCCTCCCCATTTTACAGATCAAGAAACTAAAGTTTCTTCTGGTCATATGTGCCTATGGTCACACAGCTAGCATGTAAGCACCTTGATAGAAGGGATGGATTCATTTTTGCCTTTGTATCCTCAGAATCTGGCATAATAGGATCCTATTAAATGTTTACTGATTAAATTAAAATAAATACTTAAAGAGGTAAGACTGAAACTTAGATCACCTGATTACTAATCCAGTGCTATATCTACCAGAAATGTAACTAGGCAGGGTGATCTAGGCTTATCCCTAGGGCACTAAAATTTAGAGGGTGCTAACAACACTTAAAATTTGTCAGAGCTTGTGTTCTCCTGGGATAGCTTTGAGGAACCTAAAAACCACTTGCATTTTAAGATAAGCATTATAGTAGAAGTAGCATATAAGCCACTCAACTTAACAATTAATGAGCAAGAATAATAAATTAGAATAGGAAACTGCTATGTGGTATATTGTCCTCTCTATACATGTCCTTACTAATTTCCCATCACCACCACTGTATCAAGGGTGCTACATCTCTACCGTCCACAACCACGCAACACTTTCCAAGATTCTCTTCCAACCAACTGAATTTTTCTTAAAAAGTTAAAGTGGGGGCATATTTTTGTGGCTCACCATGGATATGTTTTGTGACATTTGCTTTAGACTCCAAAATTGCTCGTTACAATTCTGATTCATGGTACACCATGCTCCCTCACACATGTGAGGAAAGCTTAAGTAAAGAAATTCTTCCCCATTCACACAATGTGATCCACATCCCTGAACTCCTGTCTTCCAATTAGATCACTAGACAGCGTGGCTGAACCTGACTTTGTTCCTTTAAATTGGATACCTTATATTTGGCCATAAATGGGTGTCTCCCACCAGTTATCAACATGTCTTCATCTCGATCCAGCATGCAACGTACAGGGCGGCCAGTCCTGGGAGAGAAACCATTCTCATGTAAAGGTATTACAGACATAGCAGCCTCTTCTAGGATCCCAGCTTCCCAAGCAGTAGGAGGAGGCCTCCTTCTCCCCTATGCCCCCACATTCAATCCCTTTGCTTTAGAACTTACTTGTATGCAGCCAAAGCAACTGCTGTAGACAATATCGTGCTCCGGGTCTCCTTCCCTCCAAAACCTCCCCCCATTCTCTTCACTCGAACTGCAATGCGATTTGCTGGGACCCCCAAGACTTTGGCAACAAAACTCTAGAATAAAAATCAGAGTGTGCTGATTCAGAATTAACATCCCATCTGGCACTGGGTTCAGGCTTGTGTCAGTTCTAATAGATTTAGACCCCACATGTAGCCAGTTCTGGTGACAAAAGCCTGTTCATTTGCAAGGAGAAAGGCCAGAAATATCTACAGCTGCTAGATCACACCTTGTAGTAGGACCCAGCTCCAGTGCAAGAGATGGAGCTCAGGCTGTTTTGTGCCTATTGGGCTGTCTGTCCCCAGATCCCAGCAAGGCACAGGGAAGTACTCACCCCAGATTAATAAGACACACACTAAATGCCACTGGAGCAAAGAGGAATACTGCAGAAGAGTTTATTTATGTAAAAACAAGTCAAACAAAAGGTGTATCATGGTTTCAGAAAAGTAGTGACCTCTGACTGAACTCAGACTCTAGAATCCCTTTATTTCTCCTTATGTATTATAAAACACACTGGGCAACTGTGCGGTACAGTGGATAGAATGTTGAGCCTGGAGTCAGAAAGCCTCTCTTCCTGAGTTCAAATCCAGCCTCACATACTTCCTAGCTAGGTGACCCTGGGCAAGTCACTATACCTTGTTTGCCTCAGTTTCCTCATCTGTAAAATGAGCTGAAGAAGGAAATGGCAAACCACTCCAGTATCTTTGTCAAGAAAACCCTAAATGATATCCTGAAGAGTTGAACACTACTGAAAAACAACTGAACATCATCATTGTATAATAGCCAAGACTAAGTCATTGGGTGACATGTGTTGTATAAGACCCAATTGTTGAACTCATTCCCAGAAAAAGAATGCAATTTCGCCTAAGTATTGCTGTGACCTAACACAGTGAGAGTCTGCCTATTCCTCAGGAATATTATGAGGGAGGGAGGGCCTCCCCTTACTATCAGAAGCACAAAATCTCATACCTCATTTATCTTTTCTATGACTTTAATAAAATTGCTTTGTCTACTATATCATGGCTTCCATTGCCATGGTGGTTCCCACTATCCGTAAACTTTCACTCTCCTCATTTCATATCTAGCATAAAAGCTTTCTTCCTTCCTTCTTTCTTTCCTCCCTCCCACTCTCTGTCTCTATCTCTCTTTCTTGTTCCCTCACTAGATATCCTGATCTTTCCCAGGCTGAAAGTGCAGCAGTCACTTATGGGCCCAACCTCATTGCTAATTTGCATGTAAAACTTTGAGCTATTCTGTTTATAACCTACACTGGTTCACTCCTCCCTAGGCAGCCTGGTTCCCCACCCTCCACTCTTATATTGGTACTGAACTCTGAGTTGGCACCTAATCAATCAGCTTTAACCCTACTGCATCTCAGAACTCTCTACCTCAAATGATCCACCCTTAATAAATAATCACCTTAATAAAAAGATTTGTTCTGTAAAACTTGGACTCATCAAAAGGCTACACCCAAGGACTTAGAAGGCCATATGTGGCCTTGAGGCTGCAGTTTCCCCATCTCTGTACCTAACAGCTGTTATATATTCAGTGTGAACATTAAACCTTAGAAATTCTTCAAAGCTACAAATCATGGTTTGATTTATTGTTTTATTGATTGCCAAGACTTAACAAAGTGATGAAGAAAATTGTAACAATGCCGATTAAACATAAAAGTGGGTTGTAAATACTTTTTTTCCCCTGGAGGGACAGTTGTTAAACATTTACCAGCACACCCCTAGTCATTTAGCACTACATCTAGCCCTACCACAGTTACTATTAACCAAAAAGAAGCAGATCACAAAATATCAAGAGTCTAAAGAGACCTTAGAAGCCATTTGGTCTGTCCAATACTTTATTTTTTTTTAAAGCAATTGGGGTTAAGTAACTTGCTCAAGGTTACACGGCCAGTTATTTCTGGGTGTGGTGCTAAGTATCTGAGCCTGGATTCGATCCCAGGTCATCCCAACTCTGGGGCTAGTGTTCTTACTCACTGTGCTATCTGGCCGCCCCTGTCTAATACTTTAATATTATTATTCCCTTCTCTAAATCCCTTGCCTCACAGTCACACAGGGAGTAAGAGGCAGACCCAGGACAAGAACCCAGGTATAGTGAATAGGATCTGTGGACTTGCAATCAGGAAGACCTAGATTCAAATCCCATAGCAGACACTTCCAAGCTATGTGACCCAGGGCAAGACATTTCCCTATTTGTCTCTGCTTTATTTTCCTCTTCTGTAAAATGAAGGGGAGGGGACTTAATGCCTCCATGGTCCTTTTCAGCTTGAAATCTATGGACCTCTTATTTTTAGCTCAGTGCTGTCTCTCTATAGTTTCTCTGCAAACAGGAATCTCAACACTTTGCACATTTCTCTCAAATTCCCTTTTCTAGTCCATCAATCAATTAGTTGGTTACCTGAGTCTTCATTGTGTTCTGGGTGGACACAAAGAGCTCCATCTCTCCTGCTTCACCCTTTGGGACAGCAATGGTGCAGTGAGTCTCTAAGTAGAAGTGTTCCTGCCCACCAATATACAGCTCTCCTGGAAAGGCCACAGAAAATTAGATGTTAGTAGTACAGGGGAGAGTAAAACCCTATATAAGGAGAAAAAGAGGGTAGTACACAGATTGCTTTTGGAGGATGACTATGTATAAACCAGGAAATCAGAAAAAAAGATCTCAGGTTCATAGCAGACCATGAAGTGAAAATGAAGCAGTGATAATGTCAAGGCAAGGCAAGTCAACCAGTATTATTAAATGTCTACTATGTGCTAGGTACTATGTTAAGAGATATAAAGAGAAGATAAAAAGCAGTCCCTCCTTTTAAGGAGTTCACAGTCTAAATGAGGAGGCAAATGTTAAATTTTCACTGTAAGCATTAAACCTCAGAAATCAGCAAATGCTACAAATCAGGACTTGATTATTTTGTTTCTTCTAAAGACTTCAGAAAATGATGGAGAAAATATTAATAGTGCAGATTAAATTGAGAAGTATGTTGGTGCATATATTTTTTCCACCAAAGACATGCTTGTTAAATATTTACCAGCACACTGCTCAAGGCACTGGAAATGTTTGAAGAGGTAGGTAATGTGGCTAGTCTCATTCTTTAAGAAAATCAGTTTGATAGTTGGGTGGAAGATGGACTCATTTAAATGACAATTTTAAAAAATTAAGAGGAATATGTATACTGCTGCTACAGTCATTAATGATGAAGTCTTTGCTAAAGATTATTGTACAATTCTGGAAAAAGACAAAAGGAAATCAACAAAAATTATCAAAGCCAAATGACTTGAATTCTACTCCTTGTTCTGAGGGTAGCTATTCAACCTTGGCCCTCAAATTTCCCCTTCTTAGATCTTTTCAATTTTTTCCTTATCCCTATCAAAAGAAGGGAAATTCTCTATAGCTGTAACATTCAGCAATTCTATCACATATGGAGAAAGTGGCTTTTTTTTTAATCAGGAGGTTATAGAACTTGAAAAAAGAGAAAGCAAATGCATACTTAGCAGTGTATATTAGTGTAGGAGATACAGAAAACAATAGGAACATAAATCTAGTGTAGGAAGGGATGTACAGTGATTTGAATAAGATTACTGAGGGAGTGACTATCATAAATAGAATTTGAATCCAGAATCTTGGGGCCTAGAACTGTGTTCTTCACACTGTACCATGATGCTAGGAAAAAAGTCCAAGTATAAAGAGTCTTCTATTCAATCCCCAGATCCACTCCAAACCCAATGTGTGACCCTAAGCGAATCTGTGGAATGAGGATAATAATCTCCTACTTAGGCTACCTGTCTGTAGGGAGGATCCAACAAGATTGTGTGAACTGCTCTTCAAAGGAGTTTAAAATGCTATAAAAATTTGCTGACTGTTACTTGGAAGAAATGGGCTCCAATTGCATTCAGAGAGATTTAAGTTAAACACCTGTTCATTAGAAGAGCAGTATCTCACTGTAATATGTGCCCAAGGTAGGATAATGAGTAGCAAATCAAACCAGAGCATGTATGAGGCTTTAAGTCACGTAAAAGAGGTAAGGAAATTCTAGCACCCATCACTAAACACATGGTTAGTGAATGCATAAGAAAACAGGCAATGATGACACAGTGCCCGCATGCCTTCAGTGTTAACAGTAGTTCACAATTCAATAGTGCTTTAAGGCTGCCAGAGAACTTTACAGATATCACCTTATTTGAGCCTCACAGAACTCTTGTGGAATAGATGCCGCTAATATCCCCATTTTACAGATATAGAAAGTCTGACTGAGCGATCTTCAATGTCTTGCCCAGAATCACACAATTAATAAGTACATAAGGTGGGATTGAAGCCAGGTCTCACTGTTCCCTAATCTATACCTCAGTAACAGGTGAGGCCAGAGTAATCATATTTACTTTTAGGAAGGCTTAATAAACTGTCAATAATAATAGCTCATATTAAAACCTCCATGAGGTTTGTTGAGCAATTTCCATAGTACCCTGTGAGACAGATGTTAGATCTTTAATTTTCAATTAATTACTAAATTTATAGATGAGGGTCCTGAAGTTCAAAGAGAAATCGTTCATACTTAACTAGAAAGTCTTTGAGGCAGGATTTAAATCAGCATTTTTCTTTCCAAAGCCCAGCACTATAATAGAATAGGGGAAATGCTATGGATAGAATTTGCCTAGATTTTAACAAAGCATTTGTCATTTTCTCCTGCTATTCTCATGAAGGATGGATAGATGCAAGCTTGATCATGGCAAACCTTGATGGCGACAGAACAGGTTGAGTAGCCAGACCCAAAGAGGAGGCATCAGCGGTCTTATTTAAACTCAGAAGAAGATCCCCAGAGATCTGTGTGCAACCCTGTGTTGTTTAGTGCTTTATAGTAATAACTAGGCTAAGGGCATAGAGAGTCAGCTTATTAAATTTGCCAATGACACAGTCATTAGAAGCAACTAAGGTAATGATGAAAAAATCAGGATTCAAAGAGCTCTAAATAGGGTAGAACAGGCTGGATCACATATAAAAAAATAACAGAAATAAGTGGAATAGGGAACAAGCATTTATTAATAACCTGGTTATTATGTGCCTTGTTAAATGTTAAGCATTTTACAAATAGTATTCCATTTGATTGTTTTAACAAGCCTGGGAGGTAGGTGCTATTATCAGATATCTCCATTTTATTGTTGAGGAAACTGAGGCAAACAGGCTAAATTACTTGCCCAGGGTGATACAGGTAGTAAGTGCCTAAGGCTGGCTTTGAATTCAGGTCTTCCTGACAACAAATTCAATAGTCCTTTATGCCGTCTGGTTGCCTTGGCTTGGAAGCTTGGCTTCAAAAAATTGTACTTCGGGGCGGCTAGGTGGCACAGTGAACAGAGCACCAGCCCTGGAGTCAGGAGGACCTGAGTTCAAGTCCGGCCTCAGACACTTAATACTTACTAGCCATGTGATCTTGGGCAAGTCACTTAACCCCAATTTCCTGCCTTCCCCCCCTCCAAAAAAATAATAAAGCTATTATCCTCCTGTAAAAAATGTATTTCACAAGTACATAATGGGTGAAACATGGCTAGATAACAGTTGGTCTTTTAAAAATTATCTGGGGGTCTTAGTGGATTACAAACTAAATATGAATCAATGGTGAAATAGGAAAGGAAAGAAAGATAATGCAATCCTAGGGTGTGTTAAGAGAGGATAGATGATTGAATATTTGGAGAAAGGGTATTTCAGATAGAGGCAATAGGGTAAATGGAGACACAAAGTGGGAGCATACAAGTTATATTTGGAATATAATGAACAGACCAATTTGATGTGAATGTTTCATAAAGAAAGGCAGTAAGAGATAAAACTGTAATGGTAGATTGGGGTCAGGCTGGAGGGTCTTGAATGCCAAGCAACTGATGCAGTACATGTTTAAAGGTAGGAGAGAGGGATTCTGTTAAAGAGAAACTGAAAATATTAGAAAGAGGTTTGTCTGAAGAAACAAAATCAAAGATAAGGTGGGATAAATTGGAACAAAGAGAATAGGTATAAAGGAAGAGGGAAATCTATTCTGATATAGGAGAGAAAGGAGTAAGGATTGGGATTGGAGGCAGATCATTTCAGATGGGCAAGAGGGAAAATGAGAGAGCTCACTCCTGATAATATCAGATTTTTCAGTGTAGTAGAAGGAATAGAAACATCCAAATTAAGGATAGATGTGGTGAGTTTGAGACCATGTAGAAAAGAGGGAGGGGGCAGCATACCAAGTCTGGAGCCAAGGAAGATGCATCTTCATGAGTTCAAATCTGGCCTTAGACACTTACTAACTATGTGACCCTGGGCAAGTCATTTCACCCTGTTTTCATCAGTTTCCTTATGTGTAAAATGAACTGGAGAAGGAAATGGCAAACCACCCCAGGAGCACAGCATTGCCAAAAAAGGGGGTCACAGAGAGTCAGAAATGACTGAACAATAATAATAATTATTAGGAAGTTTTCCTGAAATCAAGCCTAAACTCTACTCTGCAACTTTCACTCCTAACTCTGTCCTCTAAGACCAAGAAAAATGAATCTTTTTTGAATGTTATTTATTTTTATTCTGATTTTAACCAGAACCAAATAAAACAAGTATTTCAATATATACATAATATATTTTCATATACAAAAGAAGGCTATATACATGAAAACTCATATATCTATTATATGTCACGTGATAATGTTCTAAGGAATATAATAAACTCCAACTGAAACTTTCAAAAAGAAAGAAAAGAATCTAATCCCTCTTCCATATGATGACCCTTCTAATATTTGAACACAGCACGTCTTCCCAGAGTATTGCTTTCTCCACTTAAGCACTCCCCAGTACCTTCAATCCATCCTCATATGATATGAACATGAGAATCTTCACTATCCTGGTTATTTTATCTATAAACTCTCAAATATATTAATGCCTTAACTAAAAGCTGACACCCAGAAATGAACAAAGTACTCTGAATGTGGTTGATCAGCAGGATTATCATTGCCTTATTTGAGAGATACCATATGCTTTTTAGTAAAGCTTGAGATAATGTTAACTTTATTGATAATTACTTGGGGTTAATCTAGCTTGGATTCTTCCAGAGACAGCTATGTGGCATAGTGGATAGAGCACTAGCTTATGGAGTTTGGAAGACCTGAGTTCAAATCCAGGCTCAGAAACAAGTCAGTTAACTTCTGTCTGTCTGTTTCCTCACCTGTAAAATGAGGATAATAATAGCACCTACCTCCCAGAGTTGTTGTGAAAATAAAATAGCTAATACTTGTGAAGTACTTTGCAAATTCTAGCTATTATTATTAAGACTCAAGCATCCTTTGTGGTTATGGGTCAAGACTAAAGCAATTTAATGTTACCATAGAATCAGAATACCCCAAGATTCTGGACATTGCAGATCATCCTGTTTGGCTTAAACAAAAATCTAATATTTAATAAATCTAGAGGCAACTAGGTGGTAGGGTAGATAGAGTGCTGGACCTGAAGGCAGTTAAACTTGAGTCCAAATCCAGCCTCAAGTACTTAATATCAATGTGACCCTGAGCAAGTCACTTAACCTCTGTCTGCCTCAGTTTCCTCAACTGTAAAATGGGGATAATAATAGTAGCCACCTCACATAGTTGTTCTGAGGATCAAAAGACATGCTATAAAGGGCTTAGCAAAGTGCCTAGCACACAAGAGGCACTTAATACATGCTTATTCCCTTCCCTCCCTAATCTCCCCTTTGGTTTCTTCATCTTTATACAAAGTTTTACAATGAGGGGACTAGAATAGTTGATATGCTCCATTACAGACACAAATTTCTATGATATTTAGAAATAAAAATCTAGCATCCGTATGCAAGACTGTCACTTGTTTTTTTCCCAAATGAAAGTTGCCACCTGACCCTCCCCAAGCACCGTGAAGGGAAAAATTAGACAACTGTACCTGAAACAACGTTATCAGCTTCAGCAAACCCTTTTTTGAGGTCTCCTTTCTCAATCTTGAGCTCTGAACCATAGAAGGAATTGTTTTTTATTGCATCCTGAATGACAAAAAATAATGCATGGTACCCAGATCTTCAGGGAGTTAATGGTAGGAGAAGAGAGAAGAGGGCTGTTTTTGACTTAAGGAGGGCACATTCTTGGAGTCGACTGTGTTTTTTCTTTCCCAGGTTTATTTGGATATACTCAGGAGATGGGTGGAGGCAGGGAGATATATGAACAGAAAAATCAGAAAGGGCCTCAAGGATCGTATTTCTTCAAAGCAAGCTACACAGCATGATAGAGGGACTGTGTTTAAACGCTGTATATCAAGGACAACAAATACATACAAAAATGCAGTCAGAGCAGAGGTGATGAATGAAAGTTTAGGCAGGGAAAGGGAAAGTCTCAGAGTAAAGATGCGAGGACCAGGGTCTAGCATTGGTCACCTCAATTGTGATAATGGCTGGAAGTTCCTCATAGGTAATTTTCACAGCTTGAGCAGCCCTCTGTGCATGTTCTGGGGTATCTGTGACCACAGCCCCAATGATGTGTCCCACACAAGTGACCTAGGAGCAAGGAACACTGCTGTTGAACCAAGATGGTCTCAGTAAATCAACAAGCCCATTCAGTCATTCCTTGAACTTTCTATGCTCCAGCTGCCTTCCCTAAGTCACCTGTTCCTATCAAAGCTGGAGAAGCTGAGCAGCATAGAGAATAGAGAATCCCCCCTGGAGCTAGGAAGAACTGAGTCCAAGTCCTGAAGTCATGTGACCCTAGGCAAATTATCTAAGATCTCAGTGCTCTAGACGGCTCTCTGAGACTGTAAGTAGCAGAAAAAGTCCTGACATGAATTCTTAGGAGTCTTCTCACCTGGGAGATCCCTATCCCAGTGAAATAACGAGTCTCTTGACCCTTTGTGTCAGAGGAAAGGAGAAGAAAAGGGAATGAGCATATACAGTGCCTACTTTAGGCTCTCAGTCCTTTACAAATTGTTGTGGTTCATCCTTTGTTCTCGAAGAGGATCAAAGACATTTTGAGAATGATGTCTCAACTTGCACATTAATTGGATTTGAGGGAGGCAGAAATGCACAAAATTGTCAACCTCATTCTCTCATCCAGTCACCAAAGACCTTTGGCAAGACAAAAGTCAAGACAACTGGTGATGGCCTGGGATGCAGCAGATGACCTTGGCCTTTCTAAATATTGTCTCCTCGGGTCAAAGACATATTTACAATGAGGTTGTCTTTCTAATATCATTATTAGTATTATACTCTGCACTAATATTAATATGAGGTTCCATTATAGTGCAGTAATATATCATTTAGTGAATATCACTGGGGAAAAAAGGTATTCTACAGAACTGAAATTTCCAGATAATTGAAATTTGTTAACTTCTAAAGCACTAAATAAATGCCAGCGAGTATTTTTAGGGTTTTCTTTGTATCCCTGAGGCCAGAGGCAGTTAGGTGGCTTAGTTAATAGAGTGATGGGCCTAGAGTCAGGAAGACCTGAGTTCAGATCTGATCTCAGGCACTTACTGTTTGACACTAAGCAAGTCATTTAATTGTTGTCTGCCTGTTTCCTCATCTGTAAAATGAGGATAATAATAGCACCTACATCCTAGGGTTGTTGTGAAGATCAAATGAAATAACATTGCAAAGCACTTAACACAGTATCTGGCATATAGTAGTAGCCCAGCTTAAAAAAAAAAAGTTTGCTCCTTCTCTTCCTCCCAAAGTCTATTTTCCACTAATACCATGTTTTGTATACAGTAAATAATTAATGTTTCTTGAATGTTAAATTGATAGAGTATGCATGTGCATACATAGATTATGTATATACATGTATATATGTAGATACATATATATTTCTTAGAAAATGGACTGAGCAATTTCTATTTTTGGCTCTTCAGACAGCTTTTTTTACTATCTGCAAAGTTGAAGCTCTGTATAGTTGAAGTGACTAGAATATATAAAATACTTCCATAAATTGTGTTAATGTTGATTTATAAGTCTATTCGTATCTAAGTAGTTAGTGTATTTATTTAATCCAGAGGCATCTAGGTGGCATAGTGGATAAAGCATTGGACCTGGAGTCAGGAAGACTTAAATTCAAATCCAGCTTCAGACACTTACTATGTGATACTGGCAAGTCATCTAACTTCTCTTGGCCTCATTTTCTTCATCCGTAAAATGGGGATAATAATAGCAACTACCTCCTGAGGTTGTTATAAGAATAAAATGAGATAATATTTATAAAGCTCTTTGCAAATCTTACAGCACTATATAAAAATTAGCTCTTATTAGCATTTTCATCATAATTATTATCACCTAGATGATAGTTCCTGTTTTAAATAGAGAAACTCAGAACAACAAAGGTGGCAATTGTTAAACTACCGCTACTATCTCTAAGGACTAAAGTGCTTATAATTGCACAGTTTGCCAAATTCAGTGGACATCATTTTGATGTAGGATTTTCACCTAATGAGGACATCAGTCATTCATGAACTAAACCAGCAGAAGGATGAGAGCAGAAGTGTCATTAAGGTAGCCCTTCACATAACTAATTCCTTCTTTCTGGTGGCATATCAGACAAATGGATGTTGGCTGCCCCTGCAGGTATGTAAAATATAGAAACTGGACATTTTGAGAAGACGTGACCAAGACTAACGATATGAAAGTCTCTACTTACTTCACAGGGAACAAGTCATACCTTGTGCTTAGCAAAGACAGTTTCGTCATTAAATAGTCCGGTTTCATTACTCCCAGGAATATCATCAGCTGAGAGGAAACAAACGAACCCGGGGACTTTCTGAGCTTCTGAAGCATCTATGGATCTAAAAGAATGAGCATCATGAGTGGGAAGGCAAGGAAGCTGCAGCAAATGCTATCACTTAGGTTGGGTCTCCATGGGCAAAACGAAAAAGGGAAACAATTATCCAATGAATTTAATCACTGCTTTCTTCCATTTCAAGCCTTGTTTTGGCCTGGATTCCTCCACTCTACACTTTGGACTGTAATCACTCACCCCTACCCTAATACCAAAGGAATAGAAAATCATAGAGACATAGCATAGGGTAGGAAAAAGTCCCCAGACTCGGAATTTGAAGGCTCTGTCACTTACTAGCTGTGTGGCCTGTTTTATCATCTCTCTGAGGCTCACTCAGATCATCCATAAAACTGAGAGAACAATACTTAAACTGCCTTTCTTGCAGCATTACCGTAATTGCTAATCTTTGCAAAATGCATTAAAAGGTGCCACATAAAACTGAATTATTATTATTGTTCTCCATAATATGCAGAAGACTGTGCTGGGTACTGAATTTTCTGACACAACCCTTATGCAAAAGCTAGGGAGAAAATTTGCTCACCCATTTTACACAGTACTTGTACTACTATCTAATATCACTATACCAGAGGGAAAGTTACAGTGTTTGGATCTTAAATTGTCCATGGTATTATGGGAGGAGAGACCAATATCACCAAGCTGCAGTAATTCTCTAGTCCTTCTGACCATCTCCTCCATGGAAAAATGAGAACACAGACGAGGTGCTTCTGTTCTTTCAACATCCTCACCTCCACCCAGACGTTATTTGGCTAAAGGGAAGAATGCCTGAGATGACACTGACAAAGCACCCCAATAGTCTCCTATGTTGTTTAAGTAATTTCAGTCAATTAGTCAAGGTTTCTAGGCTCCAACACAAATAATGTGTCATATAACTTCATATCACTTTCCTGAAAGTGTTTGCCAAGTTTTTTTTTAAGTTTTCCCTATGTTTAGTTAGAGAAATAAATGGTTAAAAATGGAGATCAATCAATCAGTTAACAAACATCTGATGCCCTTTAGATTGTGAGGGACAATAGGGTGCTCTGAAGTGAACACACAAAAGTGAGCTGAGACCTCAGTTGATCATTTAGAATTCTGCAGGAATCTTATCATTTAAAAAAAATACATCTTTAGATGTAAGATTCCTGGAGAAATCTGAATATGATAAGGCCTTCAATGGTCAATCCTAGGGAGATACCACCTAATTCCTAATTTCTAGGTCCAAAGGTCACTTTATTCCATCATATCCATAGCTACAACTCACTTGATTTTGGCATGAGCCTTGGTGCTGGTGACTAGTCGCAGACAGAGTTCGTTGGAAAAGAGGGGAATGTCATCACAGTACATGGCCTCCCCTGAGGCCTGCATGGCAGCAGAAAGATGGGGGATGGGGCGGCCCACCATGTCATCTTCAGTTTGTCCCTTGGGAACTTCCTAGAACAATAGGAATGACCAGTCAGACGAAGCCTCTGAAGGGGGTGTCTCAGGGAAAGAAGGGAAAAGTTTGAGCTGAGGAGGCAAAGGAGGCTGGAGAAATAAAACTGGGAGATACAAGGAGGCAAAAAAGACTAGAAGGCACAGAATCACAGAAGGAAAGGGAACCTCAGAGGCCATTAATCCAACCCCCTCATTGTACATGAGAAAACTGAGGCCTAAGGAGCTTAAATAACTCACCCACATTCACACAGGTAGTAGATATCAGAGGAAGGCTTTGAACCCGGGTTTTCCACTTTATAATACTGCCTGCTAGTAAGGCTGCAGAAGACAGTGGGGCTTCAAGATTGAGTGCAATACAGAAGGAGGCAGAAGAAGCAGTTTTTGATGAGAAGGGAAAGTAAAGGTGAGCGTGATTAATCCCACTTCTGTCCACCAGCCCTGGAGGGGGGCAGAAGAGACAAGAGAGTGGGGAGGATTTGATCATTATTTAAGGAATAGATAAAAAGTAGAAATTGAAGCTCCAAGTACAAGATTAGGAGGAATAAAAATAAAAATAAATGCAATATTGATCTCAATATGATTCTGGATTTCTTTACCTGGAGAAAAATTCTGGAATTATTCACTGATTTTTTATTCAAAGGTGTCTAAGGATCACTGTCCTAAATGCATTTGGGCTAGAAATAGGAAGCCTACTGAAACCAGTTCAGAAAGATTAAGTTAGGAGAGGTTCTCCAGGTAAGGCTAGGTGCCTTTCCACTTACTTGGAAGAGCTGGACGTTGGAGGGCGGCTCTTTTTGAAAGAGTGTAGTGGCACTAAAATAGGTTGGATCCAGCTTATCACATTTCTGTGAAAGAGAGAATACAGAAATGAGCCTGACTGTACATATTCACAATATTCCAGTCAGTCAGATAACATGCTAAGTAAGCACTGTGCATACAAAAAGAGGCAAAAGACAGTCCTTGCCCTCAAGGAGCTTACAATTGAATGGGAGAGACAAGAAATATACAAATATGTACAAACAAGGTATAGAACAGAACAAATAAGAGGGGTTAAGAAAGTCTTCCTGTAGGATGGGATTTTAGTTGGGAGTGTCCAACAGGTGGATATCCATCATTGGTCTTAACTTGTACCCATGTGAAGATTTTTTCAACTAGGGAAGAGGTCATCTCATTTTATATTCCCTTACATGTTATACAGGAACAGCCGTTCCATTCTTGAACAATGATGACCAATGGAAAACAGACAATTTAACAACATCTTTTTCATAGGACGATGTACAGAAATAGAGACCTTGGGGGAATCCACATAGGAATATTTTTGATTGATGTATTAATTATATCTGAAGCCTAAGCAAACAGTGGAAAGAGACCTGGCCCAGGTACCAGGAAGTCCTAGATTCAAGTCTTGCCTGTGGCACATATTAGGCCAGCTAGGTGGCACAGTGGATAGAATGCCAGGCCTGGAGTCAGGAACCCATCTTCCTTAGTTTAAATCTGTCCTCAGACACTGCCAAACAGTGTGACCCCAGGCAAATCACTCAACTCTGCTTTAGTTTCCTCATCTGTAAAATGAGCTAGAGAAGGAAATGGCAAAGCACTCCAGTATCTTTGCCAAGAAAACCCCAAATTGGGTCATGAAGAGTTGGACACAACTGAAATGATCAAACAACAACAAACGACAAATATTGGCTGTATCATTTAACTTCTCAGTGATGCCCCAGGCAATTCATAAGACTCTAATTTGAAGAAGATGTCCATCTGCCTCCCCAAGGGCTTTCTACCCTCTAAAATCACAGATCTTGTCCCTCTCTCCCCAAATTGATAACCTGTATTCTAAACCTAGATATCACCTACTCTGAAGGATCAGTGCTTCCTATGGTCTACCCCAGCTCTGCCCAGAGCTCTTCCACTCCAATATATTTGTTTATACAGCACTCTAAGGGTCTGCCAAGTTCTTGCCATGTTATTTCATTTGACCTTCATAGAAACCTTAGTTTCTTAGTAGTTGTTACTATGAACCATATTTTCCAAATGAGAAAACCAAGACACAGAGCCTAGCGCTAGCCCAACATAATAAATGATTGTTGATTAAATAATAAGGCTCAGAGAGGTGATGTGATTTGCCCAAGGTCACACAGTTAGGCAGAATTTGGGTTCAGATCTTTCTGACTTGAAGCTCAACACTCTAGTAACTATGTCATGCTGCCTCCAATGGTCCATTTGGAAGAACAAGATAGTATAAAATTAACTAGGTCTGTCTATATATGTCTCTGTGTTGCTGCTGTTGTTCAGTCATCTGACTCTTCGTGACTCCATCTGGGGTTTTCTTGGCAAAGATACTGGAGTGCTTTGCCATTTCCTTCTCCACTCATTTTACAGATGAGGAAACTGAGGCAAGCAGGATTAAGTGACTTGCCAGGGTCACATATCTAGGAAGTGTCTGACATCTCATATCTAAACTCAGGTCTTCCTGACTCCAAATACAACACTCACTGCACCACATGTTTGTATAGCTTTAGATTGTGGTGTGTAATCTAAAACTCACAGGTCTGTACAGTCGCCCCCCCCCCACTCCTTACCCCCACCCCTAGTCCAGTGATGAATTCCTTCTGCCAAAGCAGATTACCAATTATTCTGCATCTGAGGATCTTAGACAGTTGGCTGAGGCACTGAGAGGCTGTGACTTGCCCAGGGTCACACATATATTAGAGATGACATTTGAACCAAATCTCCCTGACTCTGAGGCCAGCTCTCTATCTATTACCTGACACAGCCCTTCATAGAGTTTCATAATGCTGTGCTAATGTTCTTTTTCTCACAGGCCCTTGAATTTTCAAAGGGGAGATGTATTTGCCCCATGAGAGCATACAGGACAGAGGACTGAAGATGTATGATCTGTCTTCCAGACCAGAGGTATCAAACACAAAACCTCCACGACACTCCCAGGTGCAGAACCAAATTAAAATGTAATTGGTAAATATTTAGCAAATAAATAAAAACACAATAGAACATAGATAATGACAATACATGGGTTTCTAAGCCAGCAGGGATCCTTACGTACAGTTTAGAGGCCCTGATTCTATGTGTTTGATGCCACTGCCCCAGATGACTATTCCTTGGGCACATCAACCAAGACACGTCAGGAAGACTCCCTGTGCAAGCCCCACCCAAACAAGTCGCCCCCCACTCACATATGTAGTCTCTTTGTTCAGCTTCTGAAGGACAGTCAAGTAGAACTTAAAGAAGAAGCTGAGGGTGAGTGTACGTCGGAAATCTACCATCCCACCAGGCGCATCTGGCTCCAAGCTCAGCTCCTCAGCCAGGCTGGCACAGACCTCCTGAAGCAGCTCTTCATTCCAGGCTCTGGCCAGAGAGGAAGTGGAAACCTGAGACCCTGGGAGAAATCATCCCTTGCCCCTGACTTCACCCTCACATGGCACCCTGCCCACCCCTCCCCCAGCCTGACAGAATGAGCCCATTCAATCTGTACTCTCTCACCTCCCCTGCTGCTTTCTGGTGGTCTTCAGGGCTGGGATAGTCCTGTTGGCCATGCCTCCAAAACTGATATCCAGCTCCTGGACTTCGTGGCTTTCTGGTTTAAATAGGACCCTCATTCCACAGGTCACTTTAGCAATGTCATCCTCCCTTCTGGAGGCTTGTTTGAAGGCTGAGAAATACTCCCCCTGAAAGAAGCACAGGGTGGTCTTCTATTTATCACCATACTTTGCAAGTTGTTGACTAGATTAAGATTATTGTCCCTATTTTATAGAGGAAACAACCGTGTCACCCAGGAGGGTCCTGAGGGAAGCCTGCAGGGAATCGGGGAAAAAGGCATTAGAACTCAGTGGGCTAGTACAGAATTCCTATCCCCTGTCATTGGAAGGTCTGACTGACACTAATCTTGCTATTACACCCACAAGACATCACGACTGCCCAAGGGCTATACATGGGTTATCCCTTATGCCTGGGATAGGCTTTCTTACTTTTCACTTTTCAGAAATTCTTTGCTATTGTTCAGTCATGTGCAACTCTTCATGACCCCATTTGGGATTTTCTTGGCAAAGACACTGGAGTGGTTTGCCATTTCCTTCTCCAGGAATTGAGGCAAACAGGGATAAGTGACTTGCCCAGAGTCACACACTTACTAAGCCTGAGGCTGGATCTAAATTCAAGTCTTCCTGACTCCAGGCCTGGTCTTCTATCCATGACACCAGTTAGCTGCCCATAATGTTCATAATAGCTATTATTTACCCAGCGCTTTAAAGTTTGCAGGGCTCTTAACATATGTAAACTTGTCAAGTCCACCAGGACTTATTAAATGCCAAAGCCATCAAAGCACAACTCAAGTGCCACCTCCTTGAACACAAGATCTAGTTTAACTCCTTTCCCAGATGCCAGTAACTCTCCACCAAAGTTATGCTATATTTATTTTGTAATACATTTAATATATAACACATGGGCAGCTAGGTAGGGTAGTGGATAGAATGTTGGGTCTGAATTTAGGAGGACTCACTTTCCTAAATTCAAATCTGGCCTCAGACACTTACTAGCTGGGTAACCCTGGACAAGTCATTTAACCCTGTTTGCCTCAGTTTCCTCATCTGTAAACTGAGCTAGAGAAAGAAACGGCAAACCACTCTAGTATCTTTACCAAGAAAACCCCAAATGGGGTCAAAAAGAGTCAGGCATGATTGAAAAATGACTCAACAACAACATAATATATTTTAATATAGTTTATATATTCTTATATGTATATATGCCTCCCTCCTACTCCTACCCCACTAGAATAGAGCTTTGTGAGGACAGGAGATGTTTCATTTTTGTTCTTGTATTCCCAGGGCCTAGCCCTGTACTTTTGCATCCTAATAGGCACTGGGTAAATGCTGGTTGAATTGAATTAAATGAAACTAGAGTGAGAGCTGCATTAAAATGATCTTGACAAATAGAGGAGTGAAGATAGGAGCCTCAATGAGAACCCCTCTATCTCCACCATGGAACTTCCTTTTAAGGCAAGTATTGGTTCATTTTTGTCCTTGCAGTGCCAGATAAAGCACACAGTAGGTGTTTAATAAATGCTTGCTGATTGAGAGCTAGAAAGAGCTATCTATTAATTTACAAACAGGAAAACCAGAGCATAGAACCAGAAAAAGCTTATAGGATCCCCATAGAACAAATAAACTTTGATTATAGGAGAAATAATTTCTTTTAAAAAATGTTTATGAGGTCATTTTCTTCCCTACTGTAATCTTAGTCAATAGTTCAAATTTACTGTTTCTCAGTGGGTATGCAAACTCTCAGTGGGTTTACAAAGTCATGGAGAATGACATACCAAACCAAAGAATGAAAGGGCAAAAATGAGGGTGGAGGGATACAAAAACATACATAAATACAGTATGACTGGAAAAGGAACAGCCAGGAGCATCAGGGAAGGCTTCCTGTAGGAGGTGCCAGCTGAGTTGGACCTTGAAACAAGCTAAGTGGTGGGAGATGTAGAGGAAGAAAGGGAGTATATTATAGGCATGCAGTACTGAGTCAGGAGATGGGGGTTCCTTCCATGCAAAGCAATGCATCAAAAGGCATCAGCCCTCTCCTTCCTTCTTTTCAGAGGTGGAGTCTGGATGTGGAGTCTTATGTATATTGTCAGATTCAGTTGTGTTGGATACTATTGTTGATTTGCTTTTTTCCCCTTATTCCTTTTCTCTTTGTTATAAGGGATGACTCCCCAGGAAGGAGAGGCAGGAAAGGGTATATTCAGAAATAAAAGTAATGTAAAAATTAGTCAATTATTTTAAAATTTCTAAATTAAAATTAATTTAAAAATTAATTTCTTGGAGAAAGAAATGGTGAACCACTCCAGTGTCTTTGCCAAGATAACCTCAAGTGGGGTCATGAAGAGTTGGAAACAATTAAACAAACAACAAAAATAATAACACATTAAAAAAAACTAAAAAGGAAAAGCTGCCCATCCTTTGAAAGACACCCATCCTGTTCTCTGCTCTACTTGGGAACACAACAGATTGCTCCGGGCATGACGGGGAGATGAGTTCCCAAGTCAAAGTGAAATGCATCTGCTAGGGCCACTTTAGTGCCAACTTTCATAAAGAAAGTTGGTCCCTTTTTGAAACAGTAGTTGTTTTTATGAATTCAAAATGGTTTTCTTTTAGGCAGCCAAGCCCAGAGGCCATCACACCAGAACACAATGGAGGGTGCTTTCCAGGTATAAGCCTCCTTATTTCAGCCTCCTGCTATGCTACAGAGCTGTTGTGAGCTTGGACTGGTGCTGGCCCCTAATGAAAGCCAGATTGTGAATAAAAACAACAAAACCCCAAGAGCATTAGAGAAGCCAGAACTAACAGATGCTGAAATGCAGTCCAGTGAAGGCTTCTATTGATGACTCCCCTTCCAACTCAGAGATGACTTCCATCTCTTCTTGGAAAGACTGCTAGATTTCTGCCACTGAGAAACATATTTAGATGACCACATGTTAAAACTATATGGAAAGGGGCAGCTAGGTGGTGCCGTGAATAGATCACCAGCTCTGGAGTCCAAATCTGGCCTTGGATAGTTGACACACTTCCTAGCTGTGTGATCTTGGGCAAGTCACTTATCCCTAATTGCCTTGCCTTCCCTCTCCAAAACAACAACAACAAAAAAAAAACAAATACTACATGGAAACAATAGGCTTAGTTGTCTCATTTAATTCTTTTATAGGGTCTAAAAGAGCCAGTTAGGGAAAATATGTATTATGTATAAATACATATATGTGTGTATAGATATGGATAGACAGACAGACAGACAGAGACAGACAGACAGGCAGATGATAGATAGATAGATAGATAGATAGATAGATAGATAGATAGATAGATAGATAGATAGATAGATAGACAGACAGACAGACTAGTTTAAATATCTTATGGACATAAACTCTCTTAACCATATTGTTCAGGCATTTCAGTCATGTCTGACTCTTTGTGACTCCAGTTGGGGTATTCTTGGCAATGATACTAGAGAGATTTGCCATTCCCTTTCCCAGCTCATTTTATAAATGAAGAAACTGAATCAAACAGGATTAAGTGACTTGTCCAGGGTCACAAAACTATTAAGTGTCAGAAGCTAGATTTGAACTCAAGTCTTCCTGACTTCAGGCCTGGTGCTCTATCTACTTTACCACCCAACTGCCCCTCTTTTTTTTTTTTTGCTTTTATGTAGGGGGGGAAGGCAGAGCAATTGAGGTTAAGTGACTTGCTCAAGGTTACATGGGTATTCAGTGTTAAGTGTCTGAGGCTGGATTTGAACTCTGGTCCTCCTGACTCCAGGACTGCTGCTCTATTCACTGCACCACCTAACTGTCCACCAATTGCCCCTCTTAACCACAGCACTGAATAATTAGGTCAAAAGTAAAGGGAGAAGAAGAAACAATGGTTCCTCTAAATACTGTTTGAGTACTAATATTTCTAAAGGCAGAAATTCTTCTTTATTAACTTCACAGGATCATACATTTAGAGCTGCAAGGAAACTTACAAGTCATCAAGTCTCTATTTTAAAGATGAAGAAAGTGAGGTTTAGAGAGTTAAGTGACTTATCCAAGGTCATATAGCTGATCAGCCTCTGAGGTAGTATTCAAAGCCAAGTCTCCTGGACTCCAAAGCCAGCATTCTATCCCCTCAGCCATATTGTCTTCCTTCCCTCACAGCCACCAGTTCCTTAGGCTCCACCCAGGAAATCTGCCTTCAAATGCCCCTTAAGACATAGAAGCTCAGTACTATCTCTTGAATAGGTGACAAATGGAAAGAAAGGACCACACCTAAGCTCAGTGACTGTCATGAAGACAAGAAGAAACCACAAAAAGCTCTTTGGACTCTAGAAACATTCAGGAAATGAGCCAACTGTGGGATAAAGGAATTCAAATAGGGGATGGAACTGTCAGTTCAAGGCATAGAGACGAGTGCACACTTGTACAGAAATGGACTGGATGGCATTTTTCCAAATAAGACAGGAATAAGGACTGGACTTGTGATTTCATTGCTATAGGGAATTCCCAGGTAAGGAAACCCCCTCTACTAATGCAAGCTGGCACCTTTATAGTGTTAGAAAGCTGTCTAGTGGTATTTAACTTATATAGAAATTGATCCCTGACAGCTGCATATTGATGTAGAAAACCACAAATTAACATTATCTACATTGTATTATACTTTTATTTATTTTGTTACACATTTTCTAATTATGTTTTCTGATCCACTAAGAGTCTTCCCAGCCTTTCAGTCACAAGTTTGATGGTTCTGGTCTAGAGCACTGAGAGGGTAAGTGCTTGCCCGGGGTGCTGCCACAGTCAATATGTTCAGAGGTAAGATTTGAACCTAGGTCTTCCTGACTCCATCACCAGCTCTCTATCTGCTACACCATGCTCCTTGGAACCAAAACTCTACAATGTAGTCATAGGACCATAGGAGCATAGCCTTAGATATGAAGGAACTTTAGCGGTCCATTTCATCCATCTCTCCTTAATGTTACAGATAAAACCGAGGACCAAAGAGATAAAGCTGACACTACAGATGATGGAGTCAGGATATAAAAGAATCTTGACTGGCTAGAGAGCTTGATTGTATGTAAGGTGAAGTCCAATGGGAGTTTATAAATAAGACTTTAGTCTTTCCTATGAGTTCCAAAGATAAACTCTTCCAAGAACAACATGGGGGAGGCATGGTTACACATCAGTTATTCTGGGGGAGAAAAAAATCTGGAGGTCTTAGTGGAAGGCAAATTCATTATTAGACAGTAGTGTGATGTGGCAGCCAAAATATAATGAAATCTTGGGCATTAAGAAAAACACAATTTCAGAGAAGCCAGGTAGCACAGTGAATAAGAACACCAGCCCCAGAGTTGGGATGATCTGGGATCAAATCCAAGCTCAGACACCTAGCACCCACCCAGAAACATCTGGCCATGTAACGTTGAGCAAGTTACTTAATCCCAATTGCTTAAATTAAAAATAAAGAAAAACACAATTTCCAGGAATAGAGAGGTAATAATTCCACAGTACTGCGCACTCATCAGATTGTATCTGGAGGACTGTGCTCATTTCTGGTTTCAAAAGCACATAGACAAGCTGAAGAATGTCCAGAGGAGGACATCCAGATTGGTGAAGGACTGTTTAATGTGGAGAATGTAATATCCTGGGAGGATATAACAGCTGTCTTCAAGTATATGAAGAATGTTCTTATAAAAGAGGGACCAGTCTTGTTTGGTCTGGCTCCAGAGATTAGAGGCAGAACTAGTGTGAGTGGAAGTTACAAATAATCCAATTTAGGTTAAATATCAAGAAAACTTTCTAACAATTAGAGCTGCACAAATGTGGAATGGGATGCTTTATGAGAGAGGATGCCTTGTGGGAGGAAGACCTTCCTGTATTGGAGGTCTTCTAGCAGGGTTTGGACGACCACTATAATAAGGGTTACTTTCCTGTTTATGTTTGACTAGATGGCTACTGACGTCCCTTCCAACTGTCAGATTTTGTGAGTCTGTGATGCTGCAGAAAGGTAGTGGGTGGCAGAGTTGGGACAAGTATGATGTGATAATTTGGAACAAGAACACTGAACACGCTTTTCAAGAAATCAATGTGTTATTGGAGTTTGCAGAAGTGATTTAGGGTTAGTTTGGTAGGAAGGAAGGAAGGAAGAAAGAAAAAGAAAGAAAGAAAGAAAGAAAGAAAGAAAGAAAGAAAGAAAGAAAGAAAGAAAGAAAGAAAAAAAGAAAGAAAGAAAGAAAGAAAGAAAGAAAGAAAGAAAGAAAGAAAGAAAGAAAGA